>NC_091563.1:7570159-7572659 GCF_042767895.1 Penaeus vannamei
AAGTACCCGGATTCAAGGGGTTAAGTGATATCTTGACATTTGGCTATTTCATTTTAAAACTCAACCACAGGATCAAGTTCAAGTGTGGGGGCGGGGTAATCCTCATGACTACAAAACAAAGGTAAATTTTGAAGAGTGGTACTCATTGATGCACCTGGGCTCCCTAAACTTGATCAGAGATCTTATCCATTGTGAATGGGTTAAAAATTGTATATCAATAAAGAACAAATAATTTAACATAATATTTCCCCAATTCCCTATAGCACTCCCCATCCCCCATCATTACTTAAAAGAATTATGCAAAAAAATGTTTGGTGCTACAATGAAGAGGGAAAATAGATTGTGTATAGTGTGTGATGCAGTGGCAGATACTATTTCCTTAAAATGAATTCCACATTTCAAAATAGCAAAATCACATACTTAAATGTAACAATATCCTCGTTTTCTGCAAGTTTAAACGACAAAGTCCACACAACTCCCTTATCTTCACCCAAACCCCATCCTTCCCTACAATGGCATCTCAAGTTTTAATCAATCACTTTACATGTTTAACCCATTGGATCTGGATGCCTCACTGCCATCATATAGCCTAAAATACAGGCATTACTCACAGACAGTGACCATTCTAACAAGTGTGCAGCTTGCAGGCCAGGCACAAATGAAAACGTGTAATTTCCTTTTTATCTCCTTCAGTGTTTTTAACATTTTGCCATTTCCCAATGTCTATAGATCATCTACTTTGCTTTAACTGGATGGTAATAGACCATTTTCAATGCACAGACACCATATCATCTCTCTTGGTAGTCCATAACTCAGTACTTTAATAATAACAGTAATTAATGTAATTAACATTGTTATTTATCTTTTTTTCCTTTTTGTAATATTTAATTTTCTGTAATACAACCTATGCCTCTGTTTACAGCAGTCATGAATAGGATCCACTGACTGGAAATAGGGTCTTCTCTGGAGCCTGCGCTCTTCCAGTCATGGCTCACAGACAGTACATTCTACTCATTTATTGTTGGGAATAATGCAAAAGATCCTTCCTAAATTCCTTATCACCCTCAGAGATCTTTGTGTGCATGTGGCGAGTCATTCCCCTCACCCTGGCCTTCACCTAAAATGGTCACAATGGCAAGTTCCCATCATCCCAGCCCACAGCCAAATTTTCCCCTGATGGCATGTTCATGTCAGCCGCCCCTCAAGCGTTATTTTCTTATTACATGATGGTCACATCATCTGGTTCGTAAGGGACAGAACATGTTCTCAGTATCCTTTTTCACTACATTCATCTGAAGTATTTTTAACCTCATACTGTTGTTAATGAGCAAATTATTCTGATGTGACAGACCGACTCTACTTATCATTCCTACTAGTTCTGCACGTCATAATCATTTTTCTGTAATACTCATTCTTTACTACAGTTACTTTTGGGACATTTTATTGGGACATGTTTTCTTTTCTTTCTCTTCATTAATGTACATTTCTGTTACAAATAAAAAGATTTAGCAATATATAAGGTCTTAGAAAAAAAAAAAAAAATCTAGGGTTTGTGTGGTGTCATCATTATTATTCAAAAGCACTGTACACAGTCAGTGTTTCTGTTACTTACCATCTTCTAGAAACCATAAAAAGTATTATTACATGATCATAACAGTAATATCTAAAAAGATATAACAATACACTTTAGCTCACATCTGAATTTGGCATTTCATTCAATACTTGGTTAATTCACTGAGAAGATGGTTTACAATGTGAATCAAGAAAGTTAGGGGAACCATCAGGTGTTTTAGAGCTAAAATTCAGCCAATTTGCCAATTTCAAGTTAAATGAATTCCCAAGGAGTAACAGGGCTTCCAAATCTCCCCTAAAATTTTTGAGGGCCCGCTGAAATTTCTAAGCTGGTAGCAGTCACTTTCAATATTATGATTTTTCAACTGATTATAGAAAATTGGCAATTGTGACAACGATAAGATATAAAAAAAAAGAAGTTCATAATAAAAAAATGTGCTTCATTCATGTACTAGATAAACAGTTATTCTGTTTGAAAATGAAATGAGAATGCCTGTGTTATTTTGGGGGGATTTTAGAAAAAAATTTGAAAATGGTCAATGTACACCAGCTAAAGCTCAAAAACTATTTGGTCGAGATCCATAAAAATTGACCTTAGGGGTCTCGCTAGGGATCAAGAGGCCAAAGAAATTGAAAGATCTCGAGAAAAGAAAAGAAATAGATGGTCACCTAAAGCTTTCCTCCATTCCCCCCAAACTGACTACTCAGAAAAAGTAATTCTTCACACGGAGAAATGGAACTCACGAAACATATTTTCTGCATGATCACACATTTACATCTAGATTTAGCTCCATAATCTATATCAGTATTACTTTACTTACTAAAATGAAATTATCAATTTCTAACTAATTTTATCAAAAATATTTGTTTCCCTAATAATTAAATACACTACTTCAACTTTTCTCAGAGAAGGAACACAATTCTAGTA
>NC_091563.1:7580159-7582659 GCF_042767895.1 Penaeus vannamei
ACACTCTTAACATATGTAACTGTTAGCCATATTTATTTTTCCTGGTCAGGAAAAAAGCTGCCCCATAATTAATGTATTAATTACTTAATGACATATTGTTTGTAGACATCTTGGCCTGTTTACCTTAAATTTGATACCAGTTACTCGCAATTCATGATCTCAAAGTATGTAGCAGAAAGTAATTGTATTCATGACAAAATAGATAAATCAATAAACCATATCTACATCCACATTTACCAACATGCACACACACAAAAGAGATACACATATTAAAACAACACATTTCACTGCTGCATCCATAAATAATCAAATTAAATCAGGAATACTTCCATTTGGACATGTAAACTTCTGGCACTCCCTATTGGTGCATAATGTATTAATTATTCATAGACATTGATTTTTTCCTTATCCTTCAAATGGCATATTTCAAATCAAAGTTGCACACATTCTTTTAAAGGAAATACCTGTGATAATAACAATAACAACAATATCAATGTGATTAGACAGCAGATGACATGACCTGAACCTACAGGTTTTACAGGTCGCTAATTCCAGTGTACTTGGAATATTGGGATCATCACTCACGGCACCAGAGAGGTTGAAATTCCCACACATTAGATTGGGACTCTGACATCTTAGCCTAATTGCCATTTACACCAAATACCTATGAACACTGTAAATGCCACTTTCTTCTCATAAATAGAAAAAAGAAAATGTTACACACCCTAGCTTTCAAAATAGATTGGGGAGCAAGCAAATGAACATGCCTTTGGCCATTATCTTGTCTTTTCTTCTTCTACAGAAAGTAACAGTTTTTCTTCTTTTTTACGCTTTATCACAGAAAATTGAATCCGCAAAGGCTATTATCTGTATCAAGGAGACAACCTCAAAAAACTCTGGAGGCAATTCACAAAATCAGTAGATTACAGATCACTCTTCTCTTCCTTTTCACAGAGATCAATACTGGGCAACACAGTTCAGCTGTTTTCAATCCTCAAAATGGGGCACTGACAATAGTTCTTTCTGGCACCACAACACAAATCTATCATGAAAACTTAGCATCCGGGATTAAATCATTACACAGATGTTATTCACAAATATCTGACCCAGAAAACTGCGACACAAGTGTGGCTCAATAACTGTTTCAATATATATAAAATATTCTTGATATAGTGCACAAAACTGTTCCTATCAGCAAATCGAAAATAAAATTAGAATCCATGCAACGGGGGTATATAATGCATTTCAGTTTTATTCACTTTAGCAAAAAAGAAAAAAAAATGTAAGCATGAAGAAAAAAAAAATTGCCTGTGATATCTGCAACTTTCCTTGTTCCCTTGCAACCTTGACAGGAAACACTCAAAACATGTCCTTATTTAGCCTTGTCTAACCCACTCTAATTCTATGGAAAAGGATTAGATAGTGAAAAATGGAAAACAGACAAAAGCAAACCAGAGCAGAAGAAATATTTAAAAAGATAATGTGATACAAACAGAAAGGAAACCCTCTTGATAAGGAGAGAGACCAAGGAGCTTTTACTTGACACATCCAGAAGAAAACGTCTCCCAATAACCCTTTTCTCCCCTTCCCAGCCCTTCTTCTGACCACACCAAGGGCTCCACACACGGGACAGGCCTCTAGTGCCTACGGGACAGAGCCAGAACCCCCAGCATTGCCCATGCTATCCAGAGGTTTTCCCGATCCCTCACCTTCGCCCACGAGAGCAGGGAGAGAGAGGACCCCACCTTTGTACACGGACGTCAGGGAACGGACCCCAGAGGCAGTCCCGAGAGAAAGAGAGAGCCCTCGGCTTGCACACGGGGGCCTAGGACACAACCCCCAAGCCCCTAGAGAGAGCTGGAGCCCACCTTTGTACATGAGCGCCACGCACTGAGCGGCGTGCTGGAAGAGCGCCCACATCCTCTCGTTGGCCTCGTCCGCCTCGGCCCGAAGGAGCTCCTGGCGGTCGGCCTCGCTCTCCAGCTCCTGCACCGTTTGCTGCTCCCACGACGTCACCCAGTAGTCACTCAGGAGGTCCTCGTCGGTGTCCCGTCCTTCACTCATGGTTAGGAAGAAGATTTGAGGATATCTAAAAGGAGAAATGTGGCTTTTACGTCTAGGCGAGCTCTGTCTCCTGCGACAGTCAGCTGCGATGTGTGGTGTCGATGTCGCCCAACGTTCCAATAATTTCTATATTCGAAGGGACTTAAGCAGCTTTATTTTAATTTTTGATAATCAGTTTCATCTCTAACTGACCGGAAAATTAAGGGAATGTTTAAATTCACTACTCGTGTTAAATGTGATTGTTAATTTCTCAAGAACGTAATAGTGTTGAGTAAGTTTTGGAAGAACTTAGTGTCCCCGAGGGAGTTCGCGCCGGACCAGCCCCACCGAGGTAATTTGAACGAAGGACGAAAGGCGACACCTTCTCCATAAATCCTTATTTCTCCCTTATTTCTAACCTTTTTATTCCTTCATCGAGTCGTGAAGGGAGCTTGGA
>NC_091563.1:7592659-7602659 GCF_042767895.1 Penaeus vannamei
GTTTTGACTTCTATGAAGTAGAGGAAGAGGCTGTTGTGAGTGCCCAAGTCAAAAGAAGCAATCAGATATCTAGTCTAAAGAAAATATTTACCAGTTTACATGAGCTGAAAGACCCAGAGCAGATCAAGGAAAATGTAAATTCAATTTGTCAGTCAATTGCATCCCAGACAGACAGAAACATTTTGACAGCTCTTATCAAAGACTTGGCTACTGAATATGGCTCAGAAGTTGACTGGGAACTGATCCATGAAGCTGGGTGTACCTGTGATGACCAAAAACACGAGTTGCCTCACCACGTTTCCACAGATGAACAAATTGTTCAGTTAATGGAGTGCTTTCAGCAGCTTATTTCATCTCTTCCATCTCCTACTGTCATTACCCTCTCCCGTTCCAGTCTTGATGATTACTGTCCCCCTGATAAAGTGGATATGGTACAGGATTTACTTTGCAAATTTTTGAGAAGAACTTTTGATATAGATTGTAAAAGCCACTATTTGAGTGATAATTGATGTAATTTCTTGTCCAAGTTTTTCATTTCTTTTTTATTCATTTATTATTTTTTATATCATTAAATGTTAGGAAGAGAAGACAATGATAATGATGTGTAGTGCTGAATTGTCCGAGAAATGTATTGGTAATTTTTGTCTCAAGTGTAAATGCAATCATAGCAATATTTTGAATGTGGGTTCACAAGACTATGATATATTTTGACAATTTATATTACATTATCCATAGTATTTATGGTCTGTTGTTGTTTATAATAAACAAGAATCCCTGCTGAAAAAAATAATCAGATGTATTGCATTTTGACAATAAATTTAAATAGGCAGATAGTTGTATTATTTACCCTAGGACAAAATGTAAAAAAAAATAATAATAAATAAATAAATAATCAAAGAAATAAGAAATGAGAAAATAAATCATGGCACTTACAAAAATTAAAAATCAAATGACATAGAGAATATAATGAAATAATGATTGATATTGATGGAAAGAAAATATTATTTCTTCCTACAATAATGAATCATGTAATACATCAATATTTGTATTGTTTTTCTTTGATTATTATTATTTTCAATTTTCGTCACTTACTGTTATGAACATTGTTATGATTATTGTTTTCAGCATTCAGATATTTCATATTTTTGCTTTGATTAGCACATTTATTTGATTTAACCATTAACCACTCGGGGAATGTGTTATCAATCCGAAATGTTATTTTTCCATGTATTATACACATATATTATTATTATTAAGCTTCCATGTTACTTATTAAATAGCATTACTTTTTTTTTCCAATTCTTGTTACATTCGTATTCCTTGTACTACAACTTCAATTATTTTGCATATTATTAGAATTATTACTGATTATTACAATTATTATTATTATCATTATTATGATTACTATCATTATCAGTGTTATAAATATTATCATTGCTGGTGTTATTGTTATTAGTATTAGTATTATTACTACTACTGTTTCCTTGATCATTCTGTTGCTTTGTGATAAAGATATTCATAATGTTAAAAATTACAATTAGGAAGAGCATTAATAGCAATAATAGTAATGATGGTGAGGATAATAGAAATATTAATGATGAAAAATATAATAATAATGAGAATGAGAATAATAATGATAATGATAGCAGTAAATAATGATAATAATGAAGGTAATAGTAATGATAATTATAATATAAAGTAATGATGGTAATGATTAATGATAATGATGGTGATGGTAATTAACAACACTAGAAATGATAATGGTGAAACTGATGTTGATAGAACCCACTTTTAAAACAATAATTATGATTATTATAAATACAATGAAAATAGCAACAGTGATGGTAGTGATATTAAGGATAATGAAGATGGTAGGAAGAATAACTGACAAAGGAAGTCAATGTTATTGGAATAAACATGATGATAACCAATACAGTAATAACATTATTTTTATTTTTGTTTTTTGATAAGTATTCTTTTAGTAGTAGTAGTAGTGTCATTATTGTTATGATTATTATTGCAATCAGTATTATTATCATAAATGCTGTTCGTATTATCATATTGATATCATGATTATTTTCTTTATATTAGGGCTGTTACTGTTATTATCATGCTTATTGCTGTTATTATATTTTATTATTGTTATTATATAAAAAAGAAAGAAAGAAAAAAGATAGTTTTAGCTATGTAGGTGTTATTAATAGATATAAACAATTCTGCATTCCATTTACATGGAATTCATTATTGTTTGTTATACTTTTGAATTACAAATTTGAGGCAGTTCGGCGAAAGGAAAATTCAAAGGTTAACCCTCAAAAGAGAGCAGCTCCGTTTTCTTTAAAATTGACGTAGGCAAAATATTCGAGAGAAATTATAGTAGGCAAAAGTCAGACTTTTTACACTGGAATGTCTAAACGGAATATCCTAAGCCCACAGAGTTTTGAGAAATAAACATAATTAATGAATAAGCAATCATAAAAGAAAGTAAATCCACGATCAACATGATTTGAAAGCAACGAGTATGGTCATCTAATACCAAACAAATGTATGTAAAACGTTCAGCACTTTATATTTATTATTTTTTTTTATTGTCACTTTTCGATAAGCAACATTAATAATGAATATTTAAAGGATTAATGCATCTTATTTTTTCGCCTCGTATTTGGAACTTTGACTTTGTTTACATACCGAGAGAAGGAACCTTTGAAAGCGCCGCTGGGCATGCGAATGGTACTATTGTTATTATTCCGCTGTAATTATTTTCGTCGAGACGTTGTCTGTCTCCAAGAGTTGCTGAAGCTAAAGGGAATATAGACATCAAAAATCAAAACCCAGGTATAAGGAGAAATTTGAAAGAAAGCACTCCGGTAACGGTTCAACGGCTGATAATTTCATGTATCAAGTATGTGAGATTTCGGTAATTTTCTTAATATAAGAAAAAAGTTCCGAAGTTTCTCCCTTTCTTTAGAACTGTAGTAAGAATTTCTCTTTCTTATTGGCGTCATTCTGTTAATATTTACCAAAATATGACGTATACAATCTGTGTTTTTAGCATGCAGAAAATATGTGTTGATAAAACATGTTGTTCTGCCATTATCTTTTATCTTACGGTTGCGTGAAACTGAAACAATGCTTAAAGGATTAAATGAAGATATGAAATTGACATCATTAAGAGGCAAACATATTGGGTATTGGTTTGCAATACGAATTGCAACGATTTTAGTATTGTTGGATTCCTCACCTACAATGCAAATATGTTTGTTTTATTAGCCCAGACAGCAGGGAAGGGCATGAAAGTTACCAGGGAAATGTGAGGTAAAATGTTAATTTAATACGCAGAAAAAGTTGCTATGTTGTCTAATAGACCGATTCAGTAATGCCTAGCAACCACCCCTAGCAACCAGCATTTGGCGAAAACAAACCCTCGTTTGTTTGAAAACTCACTGCGCTTTGCTTACAAAGGCATTGAATTTTTCCAGGAATTTAGTTTCTTTGCGTGAAAATGCCGAGGAGCTGTGTTGCCATTGGTTGTTTGAACCACAACATGAAGGGAAAGAAAGGTTTAACCTTTTATATATTCCCAGAACGCAAAAAGAAACCTGAAAAATGGAAGGATGGGTATAGGCCATGAAATGAGTGAATGCTGATGGGAGTGCTTGAGCGCCTGGTGGAAACTTTGTTTACATCGAATCAGAACATTTTATTACGTATTAATATTTTACACCTTTTCAAAAATAATAATCACTTTCAAACTCTATCTACAATATTAACATTAAAGTCAACATTGCCGATATTAGGTTTTGGTAGCAGTTTTATATTCAAAAAAGCACAACAGCAATTTTACATTTTTCAGTAATAAACTGATTTATCATAATTTTGATTTACAGGCAAACCATCCTCAGATCCAACTCACCCAGACTTGATTCCAAGCACTGTCCTTTCGATGAAAACAAAGCAGTCATACTGTTAAAAAGAGATTTGAAAAAAAAAAGAAATTAAGCCTAGCTAAGGAGATACCAAGCATTCAGAAGAAACCAAAGTTTCCTGTTCCTTCTGTGTCTGAAATGTCATATAGTTCAGCAGATGAAACAACCGAAAAAGCCCTATCTCGAATTATTGAGGAGAAAGAAAAATGCGTTGTGCGCATGTAGACCTTTACGTGACTTCAATATCTCCTTTGTATAAACATCTAATAAATAGGAAGAAAAGTGATGTTAGGAAATGGCACTGATTTCACAGAAAAATAACATATAGCTAAAAATCATAGATTACTGTAACAAATTATGTTATCATAAAATAATTTTTATTGCCTGGTATGTAAATCAAATAGTCTTATATATTGGGATATTCAATATTTTGAAGGATCGTCGCTCCCAATTTCAGCAGAAACGGTATGAGCACTTATTTAGCTGCACAGCTAGTTTTGCTTCATATTGCTTTTTCGTTTCGTTTTTTTTAAAGAATCCGAGCATTCATCTGCTATATTTGCTTATGCTGATAGCGAGGCATCTGCGAGCAACAGGTTTGTTTTCACCAAGTAGAATGGTGACTCCGACTCATGACATCACACCGAATCGGTGTATGCAGGGGGCTGTTCCCCCTGTGACCCCCAACCCCTGCCTAGGGGTTGGGGGTCACATATATATATATATATATATATATATATATATATATATATATATATATATATATATATATATATATATATATATATATATATATATATATACACACACACACACATACATATACACATGAATACACATATACATATATGTACACATATATATACACATACATATATATACATATATACACATATGTATACATATATCTATATACGCATATATATACATATATGTACAGCTATATGTATATACATATATATATATATGTATATATATATATATATATATATATATATATATATATATATATATATATATATATATATATATATATATATATATATATATATATATATATATATATATATATATATATATATATATATATTCAACATTAGGCCATGTCTTGGGATTGTCGATCCAAACATCAGCTGGCAATCTGTATGGACATTCTTCCAGCTTTACATTTTTCAGTTTCTCCATGTAGTTTATTTTTGTTTCTACTGAATCAAAATATCAGGTCATAGTTAAGTGATAAACCCCCACCAATGAGTGGCGTATACAAAATATAGCAACAAGACAAGGCTTGGGGCCCAAGCCCCAGTTAAGAAAGTCATGCAGCATCATGACAAAGTATTGTGGCAAAAATGTTGAGAATTATTTTAAAATTAGGACAAAAAATGTTACTTGTCAAAGGTTATAAAATGCATGGTAGTGAGAATTTTAAAGATGGAATAGCATATGGAGTACAAAGACCATTCAGAACTGACAAAGCCAGCCTTTCCTCCTTTCTGCATGGCTCTCATGCTTATATACATATATATATATAAATATATATATATATATATTATATATATATATTATAAATATATAAATACATACATATATAAATACATAAATATATATACATATATAAATACATACATATATATACATATAAATACATAAATATATATACACATATAAATACATAAATATATATACACATATAAATACATAAATATATATACACATATAAATACATAAATATATATACATATAAATACATAAATATATATATACATATATATATACATATATAAATACATATATATATATATATATATATATATATATATATATATATATATATATATATATATATATATATATATATATATATATATATATACATATATATATATATATATATATATATATATATATATATATATATATATATATATATATATACATACATACATACATACATACATACATACATACATACATACATACATACATACATACATACATACATACATACATACATACATACATACATACATATATATATTATGTATATATATATATATATATATATATATATATATATATATATGTATATACATACATACACATACATATACATACATATACATACATATACATACATACATACATACATACATACATACATACATACATACATATATACATATATACATACATACATATATATACATATATACATGCATACATATATATACATATATATATACATGTATACATATATATATACATATATACATACAGATATATACATACATACATAATATATATACATATATACATACATACATACATATATGTATATACATACATACATACATACATACATACATACATACATACATATATATATATATATATATATATATATATATATATATATATATATATATATATATATACATACATACATACATATATATATGTGTATGTGTGTGTGTGTGTGTGTGTGTGTGTGTGTGTGTGTGTGTGTGTGTGTGTGGTTGTGTGTACACATATATATGTATGTATGCATATGTGTGTATATATACATATATTTACATATTTACTACAAAAACTGGTCTGAATGTGAAAATTACCTCCTTGCCTACCATGTTGATTATAGTGTAGTGGCAGTACCGCACTTTCCTATTCCCCCAGAGTACTGTAAGTCTTACGCCAATATTCCCAAGCTTCCATAGACATGACCTCCCCTCTGAAGTTTATATTGGTGGAGTTTCCTGCCCTGTCAGACAATACAATAAGGGAAAAAAATAAGCAAGAAAAAAAACTCGGTAAACATTTTATTTTCCCTTGCAAAATATATGTAAAAGTATTTCTTTCTGATTTTTCTTTCATAAGATGAAAAGTTCCACATTATTTTCAACAGAAATGCATTGATAAGTAACAGCATGTATTCTTGATTATTTTCCAGAAATTTGGATGTTGATGGGACCTCCACTTGGGGATTTGTCATCGGAAATCTGTGAGTTTTTACTTTGATTTTACTTACAAGCATGTGCTTAGAAGAATCTCCTCCTCCTCCTCCTCCTCCTCCTCCTCCTCCTCCTCCTCCTCCTCCTCCTCCTCCTCCTCCTCCTCCTCCTCCTCCTCCCCCCCCCTTCCGGAATTTTTTGGAGGAACATGTATATTATACTATGTTTTATATGTTGCAAGTTTTATTTTAAACATTTTGCTGATAATATTTTAAGAAGTGATCATTTTATTAGTTACATTTGGAATGATTTTAGGCTTTATTCATATTCTTCTTTATATATGTTAAGAAAAAAAGGAGAATAATGAAATAGCATTTCTTGTGCAAGTGAGATTTGAATTTTTCTTCCATATTTAGTTGCATTTAATTCTCTAAGAGATAATCCAAGTCAGTTTTTTTTTTTTTTATTATTATTATTATTATTATTATTATTATTATTATTATTATTTATTGAGTGATAGTTATGGTTTTGAATGCAGTTGATATTATTTATAGATATCTACCTAAATTTAGATATTTTATTTATTTATTTATTTGTTTATACTTTGTATTTATACAAGTAGATATTTTTCTTTGCGTTTGTGTAGGCCCTCACCAGCACAGGATTAATATGTTTAGAAGCCTCTAGTAAATGAAATTATGGGTAACGCCTCACATGGAGCAAGCGTCAAACTTGCCCACACCTGTCTCAAATATTTTCTACCTGTGATATATATATATATATATATATTTTACTTAGCAAGTTAAAAACAATATGGAAATTGCATTCAATAAGTAGATCTTACCATTTATTTGCTTGAAATACTCACGGGATTCATTTCTGTATCTGATGCTTTGAGCCTCGTGATCGGTGACATCTTTGCTGAGTTACAGTTAGGCTGGTATTGAGTAAAGAGTTAAACTGTAGGTATTGAGTAAAGTCGAACATAAAGCTTGAAAAGACAAAAAAAGTAGCACGCACACACACACACACACACACACACACACACACACACACACACACACACACACACACACACACACACACACACACACACACACACACACACACACACACACACACACACACACCTATCTATCTATCTATCTATCTATCTATCTATCTATCTATCTATCTATCTATCTATCTATCTATCTATCTATCTATCTATCTACCTATCTACCTACCTACCTACCTACCTACCTATCTACCTACCTACCTACCTACCTACCTACCTACCTACCTACCTACCAACTTACCTACCTACTGGTCCCCCCTCCACCAGTTCCCCCTGGTCCCCCCTGGGCCTCTCTCCGTCATTCCCACAGGGCCCCTACATTTTCGAATTAGACATCAGTACAAGTTCACACTTTGCCGATTAAATGAGTTATGCTTTGGTTTCACTTTATTCACTTTGCACACGCGGATGTATAAGCAAGTGTAGAAGTGATAAAGCAAAGTAAATCATAAAATACCTAAACCAAAATCAGCCTCCTTGAATGTAGTATTCCTCCCTCTCCCTCTCCCTCTCCCTTTTCTCCCCCTTTTCTCATTTACCCTTTCTCCATGTTTGAGTTCCTGTGATTCATTCACAAATTAGTTATATTTTCCTGTTCAGCCGTGTTAATTAATATACAAATGTATCATGCATACTATTTCTAGGTATGAATGTTGATTAACGCTATCATGGTCCTGTGCCAAGAATATTTGTTAATGGATCAGTTAATTTTATCTGCTAATTTTTATTATTCAACATTACATGGTTAAGTGGATCAGGCATTTTCTGCTGTTGAAATAAAAATTTTTATATGCTTCAAAGTTTGTTTATATATATGATTTTTCTCTTCTCTTGTAGATGTGACGAGCTGTCCTTAGAAGCATAGTGACTCAGAGATTCCCAAGGGATGATGTCATGGCTTTTTTCAAGAATCCACCTGAACTGCTTGATGGAATACCAGACAAGTAGCCTATAAAATGGGGTGGGAATGTTAGTTTTTATATATATTTTTAGATATATATGTAGGGTAATATTTTTTAGTTGGGAATGAATTCACCTCAGAGCTCAAGGCCTTATATATGTGAAAAATGTGGTTCCAGCTTTAAGAAGAAATGGAATCTCAAAGTACACATGGAATCACACAGTGAGCCCTTTGAATGTAACGTGTGCCACTTGAAATTCAAGTTCAAGCACAAACTGCGATCACACATGGGGCGCCACACAGGAGTGATAAAGTACAACTGTATGAGATGTCCAGCTGTTTTTGGGTACAAAAAGATGCTCAACACACACATGGACATTCATCTTCAGAGTCCCTCAAATTACCGGTATTGCCATGGTTGTGGGGCACATTTCAGCAAAACAGATGATTTAGAGGCACATTTTGTATTCTGTCCAGGTATAAAGAAATGTGAAGATGATGATGATGATGATGATGATTGTAAAAGTATATCATTTCATGGTTCTGAGGAACTGGCTCAGAATATCAAGAAAAATATTACTGAAGAACCTTTATTGTTTGAAGATGAACGCAGGAAGCAGTTGCTAGAAAAGAACAAAGCAATTGCAGAGCAGGATCGAAGTAACAATGGAGAAGATAAAGATGAAGGTAATACATGTAGAAATGATTTAAAATCTAGACAGGGGCATGGAAGTAAGCATGAAGGGCACTCAGATATGATAGTAAGCATAGTTATAGAAGATATTGAAGAAATAGGTAGTAGAAGTGAAGGAAGCATAGAAAATGGAAATAACAGAGACTCTGTAAATAATGGAAATTGTACACCTGGTAATTTCATTAGTAAGGAGTGCCAGAGAATATCACATGGCAATTTAGAAAATATTGTCAGAAGCAGTTCAGATGACTCTGTCATTAGAGCTGAACACTATGTGGCATCTGAGGCAGTGAGAGAAACTGACAACATTCATCAGTACAAGGATAAAAGGTCATCTGTTACAGAAGTTCCACTGCATTCTGCTGATGTAGGCGTACAATGTCATACAAGTTTTGATAGTGAAGTGGTTGATTCATCTACTTGTAACCAAAGTAAATACAAACCAGAGAGCAAAAGTGCAGTTGGTTTGAAAAG
>NC_091563.1:7627659-7630159 GCF_042767895.1 Penaeus vannamei
TGGCTGTCGGCTGTCCTTTGGCGTTCGTTGTCGGCTGTCCTTTGGCGTTGGCTGTCCTTTGGCGTTGGCTGTCCTTTGGCGTTGGCTGTCCTTTGGCGTTGGCTGTCCTTTGGCGTTGGCTGTCGGCTGTCCTTTGGCGTTCGTTGTCGGCTGTCCTTTGGCGTTGGCTGTCGGCTGTCCTTTGGCGTTGGCTGTCCTTTGGCGTTGGCTGTCGGCTGTCCTTTGGCGTTGGCTGTCGGCTGTCCTTTGGCGTTGGCTGTCGGCTGTCCTTTGGCGTTGGCTGTCCTTTGGCGTTGGCTGTCCTTTGGCGTTGGCTGTCCTTTGGCGTTGGCTGTCCTTTGGCGTTGGCTGTCCTTTGGCGTTGGCTGTCCTTTGGCGTTGGCTGTCGGCTGTCCTTTGGCGTTGAGTGTCGGCTGTCCTTTGGCGTTGGCTGTCGGTTGTCCTTTGGCGTTGGCTGTCGGCTGTCCTTTGGCGTTGAGTGTCGGCTGTCCTTTGGCGTTGGTTGTCGGCTGTCCTTTGGCGTTGGCTGTCGGTTGTCCTTTGGCGTTGGCTGTCGGCTGTCCTTTGGCGTTGGTTGTCGGCTGTCCTTTGGCGTTGGCTGTCGGCTGTCCTTTGGCGTTGGCTGTCGGCTGTCCTTTGGCGTTGGCTGTCGGCTGTCCTTTGGCGTTGGCTGTCGGCTGTCCTTTGACGTTGAGTGTCGCCTTCCTTTGGCATTGGCTGTCGGCTGTCCTTTGGCGTTGGCTGTCGGCTGTCCTTTGGCGTTGGCTGTCGGCTGTCCTTTGGCGTTGGCTGTCGGCTGTCCTTTGGCGTTGGCTGTCGGCTGTCCTTTGGCGTTGGCTGTCGGCTGTCCTTTGGCGTTGGCTGTCGGCTGTCCTTTGGCGTTGGCTGTCGGCTGTCCTTTGGCGTTGGCTGTCGGCTGTCCTTTGGCGTTGGCTGTCGGCTGTCCTTTGGCGTTGGCTGTCGGCTGTCCTTTGGCGTTGGCTGTCGGCTGTCCTTTGGCGTTGGCTGTCCTTTGGCGTTGGCTGTCGGCTGTCCTTTGGCGTTGGCTGTCGGCTGTCCTTTGGCGTTGGCTGTCCTTTGGCGTTGGCTGTCCTTTGGCGTTGGCTGTCGGCTGTCCTTTGGCGTTGGCTGTCGGCTGTCCTTTGGCGTTGGCTGTCCTTTGGCGTTGGCTGTCGGCTGTCCTTTGGCGTTGGCTGTCGGCTGTCCTTTGGCGTTGGCTGTCGGCTGTCCTTTGGCGTTGGCTGTCCTTTGGCGTTGGCTGTCGGCTGTCCTTTGGCGTTGGCTGTCGGCTGTCCTTTGGCGTTGGCTGTCGGCTGTCCTTTGGCGTTGGCTGTCGGCTGTCCTTTGGCGTTGGCTGTCGGCTGTCCTTTGGCGTTGGCTGTCCTTTGGCGTTGGCTGTCGGCTGTCCTTTGGCGTTGGCTGTCGGCTGTCCTTTGGCGTTGGCTGTCCTTTGGCGTTGGCTGTCCTTTGGCGTTGACTGTCGGCTGTCCTTTGGCGTTGGCTGTCGGCTGTCCTTTGGCGTTGGCTGTCGGCTGTCCTTTGGCGTTGGCTGTCGGCTGTCCTTTGGCGTTGGCTGTCGGCTGTCCTTTGGCATTGGCTGTCCTTTGGCGTTGACTGTCGGCTGTCCTTTGGCGTTGGCTGTCCTTTGGCGTTGGCTGTCGGCTGTCCTTTGGCGTTGGCTGTCGGTTGTCCTTTGGCGTTGGCTGTCCTTTGGCGTTGGCTGTCGGCTGTCCTTTGGCGTTGGCTGTCCTTTGGCGTTGGCTGTCGGCTGTCCTTTGGCGTTGGCTGTCGGTTGTCCTTTGGCGTTGAGTGTCGGCTGTCCTTTGGCGTTGGTTGTCGGCTGTCCTTTGGCGTTGGCTGTCGGCTGTCCTTTGGCGTTGGCTGTCGGCTGTCCTTTGGCGTTGGCTGTCGGCTGTCCTTTGGCGTTGGCTGTCGGCTGTCCTTTGGCATTGGCTGTCCTTTGGCGTTGGCTGTCCTTTGGCGTTGACTGTCGGCTGTCCTTTGGCATTGGCTATCGGCTGTATTTTGGCACTCATTGACGAGAGTATCTTGATAATACTTTACAATACTGCATATGAATGATGATGACCAGGTACATATAAATACAATTTATACAAAAAAGGGAATTCGACCATTATGGAATTTCAATAAGTTATTCCTTATTATTTGTTGTTCATACTTGTTTTATATTTTCAAGTAATTTCTTACATTCCATTGCCCTAAGAAAGCGAAAAAGGAAGGAAATAAAGAGATTTCATTTATATGTAAATTATATTTATTTGCATCAATATGGCGTTTAGTTGTAAGTAAATAAGACAGAAGGAAACAGAAAACAGGTTGTACTGTGTGTGTGTGTGCGTGCGTGTGCGTGTTTGTGTCTGTGTGTGCGTGTTGTTTGTTTGATGTGTGGAAATGAGTGATAATTTCCTCTCCTTTTAAATTCGTTTTCTTTTAATCCTTTGCATTAGATTATCGCGAGCGCACAAATCTGGTAATATCC
>NC_091563.1:7655159-7657659 GCF_042767895.1 Penaeus vannamei
TTACGAGAAAGCGCGCATATTTTTTATCACTAGAAAATGTGAATACCTTCACAAACGCATGCATGGAATTTTGATAATGATGATGATAATAATAATGTTAATAAAAACTTTAATATCCCTGGAATCACTTATTCAAAGACATGTCTGTTTATCTGGAAATAGATCTTTATGCCTATTTGCATAATTATGAATTATATAAAATGAAATTGTCACTCAGTTGCATGACTGTATAAAAGCGAATTTGGAACAAAGGTCAAAGGTTATGTTTAAGAGTTCAAGTCAAGATTTTTTATCAGTATGAGAATATCAATGTCCGATATGTAAAATAACAGCGGATTAACATAAATGTTTTTGAATTATTATTTCCACAACACGAATTGCTGATACGTATTCCGGGAAGCGAATAGAAAGGACAACGAGCACACTAAAATATATGAAAAGACGATATCGACATAATCATCAAACTACAAACTCTCCGTGCGCAGCAATGGAAAATAAACAAAGACACCAATTATTTATATTTTTTCCAAGCACATAGTTGGACAGTTATTACATATAGGTTTATTTTCAGTCCACCGCGATGCCTCCCAAATAAAACTTTTTCCTGGAAGATTTCGCTAAATAAGATAGATAAGAACGAGTAGTCACCTTTTCTCATCTGAGTAACATTTTATCTTGTCAGGCTATTTGTTGAGATTTGAGATTTTTACACATGCATAATTTTTCAATTGTCACATTTCTCATTTCGTATTTTTCACAACTTTTCTCTCTGAATGACACTGATTACAAGTAAAGCTTACTAATTCGTTCAATTTTAATCCTTCATACGCAATGCTGATTTTATATACGTATGAAAGTATGTAAAATATGCGATTTGACCTGCAAAGTGAAAAGTGAGAGACCGCAGTCACAAAGAATGAAATGTATTAAACAACTACATCTATACTCGTTTACCTACCAGAAATCAGCATCATCAACCATTCACACAATTAAAAAACAAAAGAAAAAAACTATGAGGAACTATTAATGTCATCTGTTTGATCCAAGTCTCTATATATTCAAGCATTTATTTTGATATCTGGCAACGTGTTCTTTTCATGCGCCACCGAGGCAGATGTAAACAAATTACGGGAAGAAAAGCTATGATTATTTTCTACTGTGTTCGTGTCGGGATGTTTTGTAAGTGTGTAAGTTTATATATGAAAAAAAAATGCTGGATATTTCCTCTCTTTTGCATGGGATGAATATATCGCGTGTGGGAGCGAGTCTCGTCACAAAAAAAGGGAAAAAAAGGGGGAAAAAGAAAAATGTGTCAGCTTGGGTGACCATAACTTAGGACGGATTGATGTGGTCCTGAATTTCTGAAAGGTGTCGGAGTTCTCTCTCTTTCTATCAGTCTCTCTGTCTCTCTCTCTCTCTCTCTCTCTCTCTCTCTCTCTCTCTCTCTCTCTCTCTCTCTCTCTCTCTCTCTCTCTCTCTCTCTCTCTCTCTCTCTCTTTCTCTCTCTCTCTCTTTCGTGTGCTACATCCTCTCTCTCTCTCTCTCTCTCTCTCTCTCTCTCTCTCTCTCTCTCTCTCTCTCTCTCTCTCTCTCTCTCTCTCTCTCTCTCTCTCTCTCTCTCTCTGCTTTCGTATGCTACATCCTCTCTCTCTCTCTCTCTCTCTCTCTCTCTCTCTCTCTCTCTCTCTCTCTCTCTCTCTCTCTCTCTCTCTCTCTCTCTCTCTCTTTCGTATTGCTACATCCTTTCTCTCTCTCTCTCTCTCTCTCTCTCTCTCTCTCTCTCTCTCTCTCTCCTCGTATGCTACTATCCTTTCTCTCTCTCTCTCTCTCTCTCTCTCTCTCTCTCTCTCTCTCTCTCTCTCTCTCTCTCTCTCTCTCTCTCTCTCTCTCTCTCTCTCTCTCTTTCGTGTATACATCTCTCTCTCTCTCTCTAGCTTTTTCTCTCTCTCTTTAGCTTTTTCTCTCTCTCTTTAGCTCTCTCTCTCTTTCTTCAGCTCTCTCTCTCTTTAGCTCTCTCTCTCTCTCTCTCTCTCTCTCTCTCTCTCTCTCTCTCTCTCTCTCTCTCTCTCTCTCTCTCTCTCTCTCTCTCTCTCTCTCAACTTTCTACCTTTTTTATCTCCTGCCACTCTTTTGTTCTACTTCATATTCAGTTTTTTGTTGTTGTTTTTTTCATTATAATCATCATCTTATCTTTCATATTTTCCTTCTTCCTAATCATGCTCTCCCTCCTTTTTTGTTTTATTTTCTCGTTCTTTCTCTTTCCCCTCCTTTTCTCGCCTTTTTCTTCTTCTTCTTCATCGTCGTCTCTGTCTTGGCCTTCTATTTCGTCTTTGTCTGCGTCTCCGTAATTGTCTTCTTTATTTCTTTTCTTCTTTTCCATCGTCTTCGTCTTGGCCTTCTATTTCGTGTTTGTCTTCGTCGCTGTCGTTGTCTTCTTTATTTCATTTTCTTCTCCTTCGTCTTCGTCTCCGTCTTGTTTTTCGTCTTTCCTTCTCCTTGT
>NC_091563.1:7662659-7680159 GCF_042767895.1 Penaeus vannamei
CACACACATATCCACATAAACGTATACATGAAAATCGCAGCTGCTGTGTCCCCCCCCCCACCCTCCAAGCCAGCACCCCACAACTTCTCCTCCTCAAGACTCTAACTCTAACCCCCCCCCTCCCCCCCCACCTTCGCTGGTGCCACAGGGGAGAACCCTCCGCCGCCGTCAAGAGGTTCCGGATGCTGAGCCGCCTGACGCAGATCGTGGGCGGGCCTGAGGGAGGACCTCTGCCCCGGCCGGTCCGCCCACTGCCCGCGGCGCCCCTCAAGAAACAGAGCTCCATGAAGGGCGGGAGTCTCTGGCCCACCTCCGGGAACAAGATGAAGCGGCTCAAGCTCATCTGCAAGTGAGTTGGAAGGGCGGGGGCGGGAAGGGAGGGAGGGGGGCGGGAAAGGGGGGGGGGGGGGGAAGGGGGGGAGGGGGACGGGAAGGGGGGAAGGGGGACGGGAAGGGGGTCTTCATTTGATTGGTACGAAGGGTAATGATGGTGATGATGATGTTAATGTGTCATGATTGATGGATAAAATGATGATGAAAATTAATGCTAATGATAACAGCAATAGCAATGATAATAATGACAATTTTGATAATGCTGATAAAGATAACAACAACAGCAGTGATGATAATAACAATTTTGATAATGATAATAATGAAAACAACCACAATAACAATAAAAGCATCAACAATAACAATGATAAACAATACTAACATGGCCGCTCTCGCCCGCCCTCCCTCCCCGGCCAGGATGAACGCCGTCCTGGGCCAAGGCGCGAGCTCCACCAAGAAGAAACCGAAGCCGGAGAAGAAGAAGGTGCACTGGCGGAAGTACGGCAAGAAGGAGCCGGCGCAGGCCAAGAGCGCGAAGCCCTTGTTCGAGATCAAGGTCTGGTCCGCGAGGCAGGCGGAGGGGGCGGGGAGCTCGCTGGTTTCTGTTCTGGAATATGGGCGTATATGAATTAGATATTGTGTATATATACATACACAGACACACACACACACACATAAGCACTCACGCACACACACACACACATAAGCACTCACGCGCACACAAACACACACACACACACACACACATACACACACACACACACACACACACACACACACATATATGTGTATGTGTGTGTGTATGTATGTGTATGTTTGTGTGTGTGCGCATGTGTACAGAGAACTGAAAAGAGCCGCCCCGCAGAAGCGACCGGTCCGCGACCGCATCGTCGAGATCCGCCTGACCGCTGACAGCGAGTTCCGCAAGAACGCCGTCCGCTTCGACGTCACGAAGCAGACCTTCCTGCCCGAGGAGCAGGACCTGACCATGGACCTGCTGACCCTCGACCCCAGGGACCTCCTGTGGAATGAGCCCCCCGAGGAGGAGGAGCCCGAGGAGGAGCTCGATCCCTACACGAAGGCAGCGCTCTTGGGTCAGGCGATGGCGTCAGCCTCGAACGCCTATTCATCTCTCTCTCTTTCTCTCTCTGTCTGTTTATCTTATGTATTCCTTAATTTATGTGTTTTGTCTTTGTTACAAAGAAACTGATAAGAATAATGAATTAGTTTTTAAAAAGCACAACTGAAGCATAAACCAAAATGAAACAAAATAATACTTGTAATGAACATCTGAACGCATGAAATATAATCTACACGAACCGCATGCTAAAAGACGCATATCCAACATCCCCTAACGACATCCTACGCTTTCCCTTCCCCCTCCTCCCCTTCCTCTCCCTCCTCTCCCTCTCCCCCCTCCCTCACCCCAGCCATGGCAGCCGAGAACCAGGGCGAGGAGGAGGAGGACCCATACTGCGGCGTCATCTCGAAGGAGGAGCTGGCCAGAATTGACGCTCAGGCTAACCCTTTCAACTTCAGCGAGCGCGTGTCACAGACGGCGCATTTCGCCCTGAAGGTAAGGGGGATTAAGGGGAAGGAAGAGGAGAATGGGGTAGGAAAATGAGGGAGTGAGGTGGAAAGGTGTGGGGAAGGAAGAAGAGAATGGGGTAGGAAAATGAGGGAGTGAGGTTGAAAGGTGTGGGGAAGTAAGGGGAAGGAAGAGGAGAATGGGGTAGGATAATGAGAGAGTGAGGTTGAAAGGTGTGGGGAAGTAAGGAGAAGGAAGAGGAGAATGGGGTAGGATAATGAGGGAGTGAGGTTGAAAGGTGTGGGGAAGGAGAAGGAAGAGGAGAATGAGGGAGTGAGGCTGAAAGGTGAGGGGAAGGAAGAGAAAAATGAGGGAGTGAGGTTGAAAGGTGTGAGGAAGGAAGAGGAGAATGAGGGAGTGAGGCTGAAAGGTGTGGGGAAGGAAGAGGAGAATGAGGAAGTGAGGTTGAAAGGTGAGGGGAAGCAAGGGGAAGGAAGAGGAGAATGAGGGAGTGAGGCTGAAAGGTGAGGGGAAGGAAGAGAAGAATGAGGGAGTGAGGTTGAATGATGTGAGGAATGAAAAGAAAGGAAGGGGAAAACGAGAGCGTGAGGTTGAATGAAGATGACGGGAAGAAGGGAAAAATGAGGGCATGAGATTGAATAACGACTAGAAGGAGGGGAAGGAAGAGGAGTACGAGAGCCTGAGGCTGAAGGAAGGTAAGGGAAAGAGATAAAGAAAGGGGAAATGAGAGAGTGAGGTTAACGAAGGTAAGGAGAAGGAGAAGAAGTGTGAATGAGTGGCGCAAAGTTGAAGAAAAGTGAGGGGAAGGAAAAAACGCACGATGAGGAGTAAAAGAAGGTGGAGAAAAATTGTGGAGTGAACATGCATGTAGAAAGAAGGAAATGATAAATGTGTGAGAGGGTAGTAAGGAAGGAGAACAAGAGAATAGGGGTGAGGGGAGAACGGAAGTAGGAGGGGCAGAGTGTGTGAAAATGTATAGCATATGCATATAAAGATACCTTGAGAAGAGGAGATCGGGGCATAGATGCAGATAGAAGAGGAAAATCGTATAGATGGAGACAAGGAAAAAAAGGAATAGGAAGAAAATAGTGAAAAAGAAAGAAAAAAGTAAAAAATAAAAAATAAAAAGAAAACGAAAAAAATATATACATAAAAAGGTATATCGCATTTTTCCTAATTTCCTCTTTTTTCTTAAAGTTTACCCTCCCTCCCTCCCCACACACACCATTTTCTCTCTCACCTTTCCTTCCAGCAAATAGCGATACAGACTGAACCCGCGAATACGAGAATCTTTGCGGACAATGTCGGCTTCTCAGTTATTTACGACGCCTACAATATTGATTTCGAGATGAAGACGCAGAAATTGAAGGAAGAGGAGATGGAGAAGGAGAGAGATGAAAAGAAGGACAAGACGTTCACGCCGGAGAAAATGGTTGGTTAATTGGGGAAATTTTCTGTTTTTAATCCTTTTTTATATAAATTTTCGTTCTCTTTTTTTCTCTTCTTCGTTTTCTTTTTTATCGTCGTTGTTATAGTTGGTTTGCATCCTTCCATACTCTGTTAATTCCTCCTTCATCTTTTCCTTCTTCTGCTGTTTCTTCTTTCTTCTTATCCACCTCGTTTTCATTTCCATCTTTTCGTGTTCTCCTGTTTTAAAAATCTTTGTTTTTCATTTTTTAAATCCCTTTTTGTCACCGTTTCCCGTCTCTTTGTTTTCTCGTTCTTTTATTCTAAATTGTTCATCCTTTTCTTCATCTTATCTCTCTTCCTTATTTCTCCTCTTTTCTGTATCTTCTCTTCCTTGATATGCATATATTTGTCTGGTATAGGGTATGTATCTCAGATGAGTAATAATTCTCTCTCTCTCTCTCTCTCTCTCTCTCTCTCTCTCTCTCTCTCTCTCTCTCTCTCTCTCTCTCTCTCTCTCTCTCTCTCTCTCTCTCTCTCTCTCTCTCTCTCTCTTCCTCCCTCTCTCCCTTCCCCTTCCTCAATAACTATCCATCCATCCACCTCTCTTTCTCCCTTTCAATCTATCTCTATTTATCTATCTATTTGTCTATCTATCTATCTATCTATCTATCTATCTATCTATCTATCTATCTATCTATCCATCTATCTATCTATCATATATCTGTCTGTCTCTATCTATTGACATCTACCCTGCACATCCCTTCACCCAGCAATGCCCCGGAAGCACGCCACCCCCGATGGAAACCCCGAGAAACCCCAGAGATGTGCCTGAGATCCGTGATATTCCTGGGTTGCCAAATACTTCCAGAATCGTGGAGCGGATGATAACACAAAACCTGTACGATGACATTACACAAGGTAAGTTTATTTATTTATTTATTTATTACTGATTTGATTTTTTTTTTGGGGGGGTGGGGGTAGGGGTGCGGTAGGTCTGTTAGTTTCGGGGGGGTGGGTGGGGGTGGTTGGGGTGGGGGGAGAGAAGGGAGAAGGAAAGAGAGATGGAATTAGGGGAGGGAGGAAAGGTGGTGGTAATTATATGAACAAGGAAAGAGTATAAAAGGTTAGAGGTTTTATTTTAGTTATCAGTGTGAATGGGATGACGTAGAGATAAAAAGGGTGATGGTAAAAAAGGTGAATTGCAAAAAAATGAGAGATAAAGAAGAGACAGAATGGAGGAAAAAGGTGAAGATGAAAATAATGAAGAGAAATACCAGGAGGGAGGGGTGGCGATGGTGAGAAAAGAAAATGATAGTATATAAATAATAAAATAATGATAATGATTAAAATGATAACATAAATAGATAAAAATAACTGTTTTTTCTGCTTTGTGGAGAAGTTGCAGAGGCCAGTGCCGGATATTGAAACAAAGAAAACGCTATAGGAAGATGTCCACCGTATTTCGGGTTTCCGTTATTCAAACATATCACTTGGCATTATGATATAAGCATTATTAGTAGTAAATAATAGTGATAGTAAGATATCAAGGAGCAACGAGAGAAATAAGGTTTGAAGATCATTCAGTCACAATTCCAGAATCTTTGAAGCTCTATGTGTATTCATTTACTTGTTGGTATATGTGTATGGCTATGCGCGCACGTGTGTGTAAGCTTACGAGTATATAATTGAGTATTTATCTAAATTATTTCAATAGACTTCATCACCATATTAATTTTAAATTACGTCTATAACACGTAGTTGGCCCATTACAGTTAATCATTATAATTTCAAATTTGATAAAAAGAAAGTTTTCCTATATTATCAAGACAGGCAGCTCATTTATACAGAAATTGATTTAATGCTCTTTACGTTATGATATGGGCTCACAGGAGACTGATGGTGTTCGCTGACAGAGGGCACCCATTACAAAATCACAATAATATATGTACACAAATGCAAAAGGTGACAGCATGACATCCTAGCGAATCTGTGTTTTCGGCGTGCCTCCTTGTCTCATATCTTTTATTTTGCCTGGCGGAAGAGCTATCAGTCTTCTGTAATTACCGCCATTTTCCTTTGATCTAGGGTATGACAGAAATTGCCTATATTTAAGAGATGCTTTTGTAGGCTAGTGAATCTTTTCCATTCTCGTAGAAATTTAGAAATCCAAGGAAATTTCTGAATCCTGAAATAAACAGAAAGCAGAAAGATGATAAGAATTATTCATTTATTTTAGAATTATAGATGGTATAATAAAAAGTAGTCTTGATTTTATCACTAAGGATTCGAACTAGTGCTGTGAGGTGTATCCGAAAAAAAATCTATCCACACAAGATCTGATGGATATTTTTACGTACTGTTTCAAGATTATTTCATAACGTCAGACAAGCAGGGAATTAGAAGAAAATACTTTTCTGATATTTTTCATTATGCTATTGTTCTATCACCCATCCACAGTCCAAAATATAGATTTCACTGATTTCAAGAAGAGACATTTCCGTAATCTGGCATCTCTGCTTGGCGCTGCACTGATCTAAGTCTGTGGCAGTTGTTAGGATAACCCGTAAGATTATCTTTGCGTAGGCGGATTTGCATTCCTCTCCGAAGTCAATTAAATTACTTTTAATTTACAATACAAAAGTTCCCCCCATTTTATGTGGCGCTGTTGTGTGAGGCTTGGCCCAGTGAACAATCATTATATGGACATGCATATACACAAATAAATGCGTATCAGTACAGACCTGCATATCTATCGTGCAGACAGATAGATATAGGTATATATCTCAGAGAGATAGAAACATATTTCTGTGTATTTGCATGTCTGTATAAACGAATATTTATTGTGTTTTTGAGATTTATCAAGATAGATGAATAAACACTATCGAAGTCACAGCCAGAAATATATATTCGAGTTTGTGAAAAATTTGATAGGCAGCAAGCGGTCATACTAAATACTGCCCGGTTGAATGAAGTCAATAAAGAAGTACAATTGCAATAAGATTATTGTTTTTAGGATAATTAAGTTTTAAATCCATAATTCTAGCATGTGATGTGGGATTTGGTGCAAGCCATTCAAAACACGATACCATGATAATCATACTATTTCTTGTACATGTAAACAATTCTATGAGGCACAGGACGCTTGTGTGAGACGGCTTGTTTCGTTCAAGCGGTAAGATGATCCGTCTACCATATCAAGTATTTGTCGCTGCAAAGCCTAAAACATAGCAAGATGATAATAAAAATGGTACTGATCAAATTAATGATGTACAATAATGATATAAAAAATGCCGAAAGTTTCCCCGTTTTGTATAACGCTGTTGCGGTTTAGCCTTCTTTTCCACATCCTTTCTTCATGTCTATAAATTTGTTCACGATAAAAGGAAGGGGGAAATGAAAGAGGGAGAAGGGTTGATGATAATATAAATCATAATGATAATTGCTCCAATGAAATGCATAATGTAAAATTCTATCATGACAAGGAAGGTAGGAATATAGAGAGAGGAAAAGGTTGATATTAATGAAAAGGAAACTTATAACAATAATGATACTGATAAAATACATAATATAATAATGATACTAATGATATTTATAATGTATAATAATAATGATACTAATAAAATCCATGATATATAACGAAACTAAAGAAATGCATAATGACAATGATACTCATATATTGTATCATGATACGAATAAAATGTGTAATTTAAGAACACAAAAATTTCGAGAGTTCCCACGTTTTATGTGGCGCTGTTAAGTTGTCTTCTTTTTATGCACCCCTTTCTGTCTCATTTGCTTCAACGACGCTTTTGGTTGTCTAAAAAACAAAAAAAAACAAATGGAAGGGAAAAAAATCAGAAAGGAAGAAAGGTGGATAATAATGATAATTACATTTATGACATAACTTTATAATTGATTTAAAATTGAGTATCGTGGCTAGGACACGTAGTTGGGTCATTACCATTACATTTACATTTTTAATTCAAATGCCTGATTTGACAGCAATTTCATGTACTAAAAAATTAAAACAGTAAGTTTGATATTTGATTAAGATTGTGGTGGCGTACATGTACACAAATGAATTAAATTCGCTTTGTGTTTTAGTACACGTTTACAGTAACCCTAAGATATCCGCTGATGTAGCGTAGCCGTCACAAAACTAGATATATAAATATAAAAGGTGACAGCATGACGCCCTGGTGAGGCTCTGTCTTCTCCGTGTCTCGGTTCTTAACTTTTTTTCTGCCTGGCGGAAGGGCTGTCAAGTTTCTGCAATTACCACCGTTTTCTAATCACGACACAACAGAAACTGTATGTATTTAGGGGATACTTTTCTAGGCCAGTGAATCTTTACCATTTTCGTGGTTTGGTCACTAAGGATTCGAACTAGTGTTGTGAGGGGGATTCGAAACGGACTATTCGCACAAGATCTGATGGATATTTCTTGCATGCAGTCTTACGCAAAATATCTTAGCAATAATTTCTAACCTGCTATTGTTATTTTCCGCTATCCGCAGAGTCTAAAATACAGGTATAAACAAATTTTCAACCCAACTACCAAATCAGCTCAGATTCCCTTCGCAGGTTCGTTTTCCGAAAGTTCCTCTATTTTATGTTGCGCTGTTGCGGTCTAATCTTCTTTTCTAGATCCTCTCTGCTCCTCCAGTAGCTTCAACGGATTTTTTTGCTTGATTGTAGATATGTAATAATAATTATAAAATGTATAATGGGAATAATACTAATAAAATGTACATTTAATAAATAATAAAATCAGTTATACAACAAGATTGGCAAAAATTCACCTATTTTATGTTGCACTCTAATCTTCTTTTTCTACATCCTTTCTGCCTCCATTTCCTTCAATAGAGGTGTTTATAGTACTGATAAAATGTATAAGTATATAAAGTCAATGATACACATAAAATGTATGATGTAAAAGAACAACAACAATAATGTAATTCATAATAATACAAAACAGCTGAAAGTTCCCATGTTTTATGTAGCGCTGTTGTCTTCTTTCCACGGCCTCTTGCTCTACCGTATGAAATGGGTATGAGAGAGAAAGAGAGACAAAGCGGAAATGAATTTTATAATATAATGAGCATGATATGATGTAAAATGAAAAAGGTAAATAAATAAGTGATGAGACATTTACTCAAATTCAGGATAATGAAAAAAAGGTCAGATGTGTTATGTTATTAAAGTTTCGTGCCAGAGTTGTGAGGATAATTCAAAACGGCGTATATGCACAAGATCCGATGGATATATCTCGTACGTATTTGTTTCCAGATTATTTCGTACCGGTAGGCAAGTAGGCAATGGAAATAGAATACACATACAATATCATCCCTCTTGCTAGTGTTCTGCCCCCCCCCCCCCACCCCACATCTACAGAGTCCAAAATATAGATTTCCATAAATCAGGATTGCGTTTTCATAAACCTGTGAGGTATTCTTTTTAGGAGAACCGTTAAGGTTATCTCTGCTGATACGGTTATGCATTTCTCTTCGATGTTATAAAGGTCCTCTAAATTATTTGAAGAATAATTTACCGTTGAGCCGCAAAATTAGCATAGACTCCCCTCGTTGTTTCGTTTTCCAAACGTTCCCTTGTTTTATGTCGCGCTGTTGCGCTCATGTCTTTCTTTTCCATCCTTTCCGCCTGTAAATTTATTTCAACGTTTTTTATTTTATTTATTTTTTATTTTTTGTTAAAAGGGTGAAATAGAAGCGAGCTTGTGGGTTAATAATGATAACAACAAAATGTATAATGAGAATGATACTAATAAAACGTATGATAGATAATTATAATGAAGGAGGAATTAGGGGGGAAATATGAAGGGGAAGAGTTGATATCAGTAATAATAAAATAATAATCATAATGATAATAATAATTAAATGTATTAAGAAAAAAATTAACAAAATGTATAATGTATAATTATGATACTAATGAAATGTATACTAATGATAATGATAATATACATCATGTTGGTAATAAATTATATAATGCACTAACAAAAATACCGAAAGTGTATAATGTATGATAATAGTAAAAAACACCGAAAGGTTTCCCATTTTTTATGTTTAATTCTAGTCTTCTCTACATCCTTTCTACCTGCAAATGCTTTAACTGATTGTGGTAGCGTATATGTACACAAATCAATATAACGAATTCTGCGTTTTAGGACACGCCCACAAGTAACTGGTGAAATCCTCTGATGTAAGGTTTCCATTGCCAAATACCAATAATCAAAATATACAAATATAAAAGGTGACAGCATGACGCCTTGGCGAGTCTCGTCTTCGGAGTATCTCGTTTATTTTATTTTTTTCCGCCTGGCGGAAGGTCGGTCACTTTTCTGTAATTACCACTATTTTCTTTTGATTAAGGGTACAACAGAAACTGCATATTTAGGAGATACTTTTCTAGGCCAGTGAATCCTTTCCATTTTCGTAGAAATTAAAAAATCCGAGCCGAAATCTGAATCTTGAAATGTAAAGAAAGAAGAAAGATGAATAAATGAGTCAACATTTGTTTTAGATTTACAAAGATAGTGAAATAAAAGGCCGAACCATGTTTTAATCAGGAAGGATTCGAACCAGTTTTGTTAGGACGATTCGAAACGGTCTGATGGACATTTCTAACATACGTATTGTATTGTTTTGAGATTATTCCTTATCGGTAGGCAAGTAAAACATGAAAATAGAATATTGTTCTATCCACCTTTATACATATTTAAAATTTTAGATATAGACTACTAATTTGCAAATCCAACCGCCAAATTAGAATAGACTCCCTTCACAATGTTTCGTTTTCCGAAAGTTCCCCTGTTTTATGCGGCGCTGTTGCGTTCTAGTCCTCATCGTTTTTGCCTGTAAATCAACAGATTTTTTTTTCTTTCTTTTTTTCTTTTCTTTTTTTTTTTTTTTTGCATGAAGGGGGGAGATAGAAATGAAGGCCAATACTAATAATTAAAATGTATAATGAGAAATATGTTTATATGTATATGATGATGTATGATAATGACAATAGAATGCAAGAATGCCGAAAATTTTCCAAAAGTTCCTCTGATTTATGTGGTGCTGTTGTGCACTAACTAGTCTTCTTTTCTACATCCTTTCTTTCTGTGTTGTATGCAGTTTGCAAATTTGAGGATAAGTTTTCCGAAAGTTCCCCTGTTTTATGCGGCGCTGTTGTGTTCTAGTCCTCTTTTTTTTCTACATCGTTTTTGCCTGTAAATCAACCTTGTTTTTTTTCTCTCTTCTTTTTTCTGCATGAAGGGGAAAATAGAAATGAAGGCCAATAGTAATAATTAAAATGTATAATGAGAAATATGTTTATATGTATATGATGATGTATGATAATAACAAAAATAGAATGCAAGAATGCCGAAAGTTTTCCAAAAGTTCCCCTGATTTATGTGGTGCTGTTGTGCACTAACTAGTCTTCAAATCCTTTCTACATCCAGTTTGTAAATTTGATGAGAAAATCTCTTTGATAATAAAATGTATAATAATAGTGATAACAATAAGAGTCTCTTATTGTATTATGTTCATTATGATATATATATATGGTAAAAATAATGATACCAATAAAATGTATAATGTAAAAGTTCAAAAATGCCGAAAGTTCCCCTGTTTTATGTAGCGCTGTTGAGCTAAAGTGGTCTTTCGGTCTACCGATTGCTTCAACGGATATCTAAAAAAAATAATATTGTTCACGAAAGAATTAAGAGGAAAATGAGAAAAGAAAAAGGGATTGATTATAATAATAACAAATAATAATGCCGTTAATGATACTACTAAATTGTAGTGTAAAATAAAGATACACAAATAACCGAAAGTTTCCCGGTTGCGGTGCAAAAGCTTTTGTAGTATCATTATTTTTTTACATCCTTCCTTTTTGCCTATGAATGCTTAAGTGGGGATGCTTGCTTGCCTGGAAAATTCAGTCACGACAGAAGGAAGGTAGGAAAACAAAAAGGGGGAAAGGGTTGATATTAATGATAATAAGATTCATGAAAACACAAAAATGCCGAAAGTTCCCCTGTTTTATGTGGCGCTGTTGTGTTATGGAGGGGACAGAATTAGAAAAGGAGGAAAGGAAAGATTTTGATACCTATTCCTTTTTATCTGTAAATTCGACCACGGCAAAAGGAAAGGGGGATGGGGGTTGATAATGATGGTAAGAAAATGTATAATGATACTGATAAAATGCAAAATGTATTGAGCTATTTTGTGTGGCGCTGTCGGGTCCATTTCTTCTTTTCTGCAGAAGAAAGGAGAACAAAAGAAAGAGGAGGATTGATAATGATAATGGTACAAAAAGTAAAAAGTTAGCTATATCTTTCGTTTGTCGAGGTTTTATTTTTAAGTATATGCCAAAGGAAGGATTTCCAGTCTATAACCATCAAATAACTTCAGATGTAATCATGACCTATGTGTGTGTGTGTGTGTGTGTGTGTGTGTGTGTGTGTGTGTGTGTGTGTGTGTGATAAATTTTAGAAGGTAACGAGAGGATTAGCAATATGAGATTTCGAAAATTGTAAAAAAATGAAAAGCTACCATAATGAAAGACTGTGGACACAAATCATATTTATACATTTCTACATCTGTTTGTGTAACTTCCTTATCTGTTTCCTCAGCCTTCTTTCTCTCTATTTTTCCCGTTTTTCTCATCTCTGTTCCTGCTCGCTTTTTTCTTCCCTGTCTATCTTCACTTTTTCTTTCGCTCTGTCTGTTACTCCTTCCTCTTCTTTTTCGTCTGCTTCCCTTCACTTTTTTCCCTCTGTATTCCTTTTTCCGTTCATTGTCTTTATCTCTCTCTCCTCTTTATTTCTATCCTCTCCTCTGTTTCTTCCTCTCTGTTATCCACCCCCTACGCACTCCATGCATATTTGCCTTTACTCCCATCTTTTTTATCAACCCGTCTCTTCTTTTCTGGTAGCACTTCTTTCTCCCTGTATGTTTTTTTTTTTTTTCATTTTTTCTTTCATTACACGACGTTCCCCCTCCCCTCTTTCTCTCTGTATTTTCCCTCCACCTCTTCATTGTCCTCTGTATTTCTGTTTCTATTTCTTTGTTCTCCATTTCCCTTCCAGATTTCAAGTACTGGGAGGACGGTGGCGACGAGTACCACCCACTGGAAGGCTCCTTATTGCCTCTCTGGAAGTTCAGTCACGATAATTCCCGCAACCTTGTCGTTTCGGATATATCATGGAGTCCAGTTTACCCTGATCTGTTCGCCGCTGCTTACACTGCGGGTTAGTTGGCGTGAGACGGAAAGAGAAATTTGCAGGTTTATGTGGCTGTGCGGGTCCGTGTGTGGAGATGCGTGTGTGTAGGTGTCAGTTGGGGTGCTGGATGCGTGGATGATTTGGTGGGGGCGTGATGTGGATGCAGTATTGGAGGTTTGGGTGTGTCTCATATTGGTTGGTGTGTATGACTTGTGTTGACTTTTGTGTGGATGACTATCGGAGGTGCGGAGGTGTATGAGTGATCTCTGTGGATGCGGCAATGTGTGGATTCAATATTAAAGGTGTAGGCATACATAGCCTGTTCTTGTAGACGTAGATAAATCGATGATATAGATTACGCATAAGTAATAGTCATTGTATGAGTGGAATATGCATAATGTTAATGATGTGGATGTATGGTTGATAGATGAAGGAGCTAAATCAAGGATAACAGAGAAGAAAAAAAAGAACAGTTAAATCATATATTGATAATCTGAGCATAACGAATGAATGAGAACGAAATGTAGTTTGACATTTGATAATCACGATAATCGCCAGTCAGGAAGTGAAGAAACATAAACACGAGAAAAACGTAGAGACGTGATAGAAAACATAATCAGAAACCTGGATAAAAGAGTGATTTAAAATTACTTCTGTAATTCTCCCAGGAAATCATAACACAAGTAAAACTGGCATAACAAAGAATTATTTTGACAACTAAAACAATAAAATGATCCAGGTCTCTTCTTACGCACGTCACACATGACAGCATAAATGGGTCATTTTGAGAACTTCCCACCTTATCTGCTTTTGTTCTTTGACCCTTTGATCAGGTCACGATAAACCTCGCTCTCAACCTAGGTTATATGAGGTTTATGAAGGTTTGTGTTGTAGAGAAGTGTTTCTTTATTTGAAAATATATTTACAACTAAGCTTGTTATATTTGCTTTGTTGGGCTTTTGCTTTTTGGATATCTTTACTGTTATTTTTATCTCCTTCTTTTCTCTTAATTTTCGTGCTTTTACTATGTCTCCCTCAATCGCATTTTATTTTCATTTTTCATTTTCTTCGTCCTTGCATTCCTCAATTTCTTAATGATGCTCTTATTTTCATATATTCTCTGATTCTTTCACTCCTCCTCCCCTTCTTCTTCCTGCCCCCTCCCCCTCCTGCTCCCCTCCCCCTCCTCTTCCTCCTTCCGTTCCCCCTCCTCTTTCTCCTCCATCTACTCCTCCTCCTCTTTGCATCAACTCTCCCCCTCCTTTCCCTCCTTCTTTTTCCTCCTATTCCTCCTTCTTTCATTCACCCTCTTTGCATCAATTCTCCCCCCTCCTTTCCCTCCTTCTTTCTCCTCCTATTCCTCCTTCTTTCATTCACCCTCTTTGCATCAACTCTCACCCTCCTTTCCCTCCTCCTTTTTCCTCCTATTCCACCTTATTCTCTCTTTCCCCCCTTCTCCCTCCTCCCCTTCAGGAGACATATGCGGGACCGACGGCGCGGGGATGCTGTGCCTTTTCACCCTTAAGAACCCCGCCTGCCCAGAAAGAACTCTGCGCTCGCCTTGCAGTGTGATGTGTGTCGGCTTTCATCCTACGGTACGAATAGGAGTTATAGGAGTCTAGTATTTTTTTCTATCCTATTCATGGATAAAAAAGTATGAATGAGGAAGGGGTATCTTCACAGCGCAAGTCTTTGATGCGTTTCGATCTTATCTTCATTGTATATCTGAGGAAGGTATTATCGATATGTGTCGAATACATTACTTGCACCGTGAAGAGATATTATCTGCATTGTCATAATGAATACTGTTTATCCTATTCATTTTTACGCTAGTCTTTTACGCTGATTGAATATATTCATTATGAGTGTGACGTTTTAGTATGATTTTCTTTATTTCATTTTTCTCCATACTTCTTGCGTGCTATTAAGATTTGATTTGTTGACATTTGATCTCTCTTTCGTATTTGTTTATCACAGTGGAGCTACTTGCGTATTTTTTTCTCTTTTTATTAATCAGGAAGACTATTTACCTTTATTGTCATAATGAGAATCTGCAACTGTGGTTTTTCTCCATGTCATATTAACTTCAACGCAATTTGGTCTGCTTATCTTTCTTTAAGATAATGATGTATGACACTCAGTACTAGTTTTAACAATAGATGTATGATCAATAAAAATCCGCAATTCCAAACGTCAGAAACATAACATAATAGATATAGAACTTGAAAACTGACGGAAGACAGGACAAAGGGATAACAAAAGGATGAAACAGGAAAACGGACTGTCCCATTCCCCAGCGCGGCAGTATGCTGGCAGCAGGTTGGAGCGACGGGACGGTGGTTGTGTACAACGTAGAATCCGTAGATGCAATAAGAGCAGTTGCTTCCACGGCCATGAACGGCAAGCACATTCTTCCCGTGTGTAAGGTGAGTGTTTTTTTTGTGTTTTGCTAACTTGTGACTTGTAACTGATTATTCTAATTCATATTTAACCATTTTGTTGTTGTGTCAATTGCTGCTTCTCCTCAACACTGATTCAAGAATAAGAAATAGAGAGACATAGGGGAAGGAGAAATGAGAAGTGCAATTATAATATGTTAGATATACGATGACCTTTTTCTCTATTTTGCTCTGCACATATACTACTGAACTCACTTCTTGCACCAGTAGTTTTGCAGATTCTTCATCATACACGTATTTTCTAATCCAGGTCAAGTGGGTGCACACTGACCCTGGCGAAGACCTCTCCCTCTTCTCTGTGGCAAAAGATGGTCGCCTCACACAGTGGTACTTCGGCGACTCTCGGTTAAAATCCAAAGACATTTTCAGCTTCACTCAGGACTTCAAAAGTGATAAAAGTTCTTTTGAAGGTGTGTAGTTGCATGGGAGAATATTTGCTGATATTCTAAAAATAGCGCCATTCTGATGTATTTCTTGCTCGGCGACCTGAAATACCCTGTGGCATATAGTATAAAAGTTTTTGATTGTATTTTTCAGTGGAATGTTTATGCTTGGTTTTCTCCATGCTGCTCATATCATATACCTGTCAACTGCTATAACCCATGCCTAATTTTTGCCCCATGAAATCGTTTTCTTGGGTAATAGGCAGATGTTTAGATATTGCTCTATGCTATAGCTTTTAGGCCGATATTCCATAAGTATTTTATGATAATTCAAAGAAATTTATATTATGGTACCCACATGAAATTTATCACACATAAAATGACCCTAATTATTTACGTATTATGTGTTTATTCTGGAACAGTAAATATGGAACCTAGGCTAGGTAGTATAGAAGTAGTGTATTTGTCGATATAGAGCATGAAAGGATATAAAAACGAATAGAAGAGGTAGGTCAAAGTTTATAAAAGTTTTATTTCTTTTGAACTCACTAAGCCAGGTCGCCTACTTCGGTGATTTATTTCCTGTGGATTACGCACTTCAGTCTCAATCTCAGTATGGGAATCTCAGTATGGGAAAGAAAGGGACAGTGTTTTTTATGAGTTTGAGATAAACAAACATGTCGTGTCTGAATATATATGCGTGTAAAATATCATGTAATTGCAGATGCTTCGTTGGTTTAGTACATAGTTAAATATGGGTTTCAAAGAACGCAGATTTATCCAACAGACATTCTAAGTACATTTATCATTAAAGTAGGAGTGACACGTGATATAGTTATGTTAATGCAACCGTATGACATTTCCCACTAATCATTGATAAGGTTGTGATAAACAAACCTAACTCTAACGATATACACGTAAATAGGAAAGAGATAATAATAACAGTACCAATAACTATGAACCGTATTCATGTTGACAAATGTGGAAAGGTATGAATGAGAACGAATATCTTCACAATTCAAGGGATGTATTTAACCGGTTTCGATTACATCTTCGTCAGAAATACATGTATTTCTGACGAAGATATAATCGAAACCGGTTAAATACATCTCTTGTATTGTGAAGATATTCGTTCTCATTCATACCTTTCCACCAATAACTATGAATAAAACGATGACAATCAAAATCCCTCCACCATTGATACTTTGCAAGACGATTCATATCTTCAACATCGTCACCCTTACCATAACACACAGGCACAGGTACGTGTATAGACTTCAGACCGGACAATGAAAGCGAACTCCTTGTGGGAATCGACACCGGACTCGTTATCCAGTGTTCTGTGTCCTGTTCGTCGCACACCTTTATCCGGTACCCCGCCCACTCTGCGCCCGTGAGAGACGTGGGCTGGAACAAGTATTATTACAAGATCTTCATCTCTTGTTCCGTGGACTGGTCGGTTAAAGTCTGGCTCCAGGATACTACGTGAGTGCTCAGTTCTATTCTATATGGATAGTGTTTTGATAATATTACCAATGATGATTAATATCATTATCGTAATGGTTCTTGTTCTCATTAGTATTAATAGTTACTACTGTTATCATTGTTATTATGATCATTATTGTCAAAGCAATTATTATGATGATTATTGTTGTTATTATTATGATTACGATTATCACTCTTATCATCGTTATCATTATCATTGTTATTATTATTATCATCATTATCATCATCATTATAATTACTATTATTATTATCCTTAACCTCATCGTCATTTTCACTATTGTTATTATTAAATTATAATCATTATTATCATTAACATCATTGTTATTATTATTATTATTATTAATATATTATTATTATTATTACTTTTATCATTATTATCATTATCATTATCAGTATCATATCATTATTATAATTTTTACTATTACTTTCATCATTATCGTTGCTATTATTCTTATTGTTATTATCCTTATTATTATCTTTATTATCATTGTTATTACCATTGTTATTATTATTATTGCCATTATCATTATTATCATTATCTTCATCATCATTATTATGATTGCAATTATTATTACCATTATTACCATTGTCATTACTCTCATTATCATAACTATAATTAACTTCGTCA
>NC_091563.1:7690159-7692659 GCF_042767895.1 Penaeus vannamei
ACTCAAATACTGCCATCTTGTTTGCAATATAGAGGATTAAACTTCCAATAAAAATCAATGAGATATCAAGTGCAAGCCTGACATACAAAGCCTGATCACTCTTAAAACAAGATGCCAGCAAGAGCAAGGCAATAGGGCCTATGTAATATTACAGTGGCGCAGGCCATTACATTTGGCCTTCTTTGAGGAGGAGACCTAAACCGTTCAAACACTATCAGTCGGCTAAGATCAGATATACCCTATAATGTATAATTACTCATGTATTGTCATTCATAAGGTGTCTTCCTTAAAATGATGCTATCATTATTTTTAAAATTGTCTTTCACCATTCATATTCACTTTTCTGTTTGTCAATAACATTAACAACTATCAATAACAAGCATACCTGGTCCAGTTCACATACCTAGTCTACCTACCAGTCTTCTCTATGGTCACAGCTCAGGTAATGAACACTAAATGACTATGTACTCCATGCCAATTTAGTAATGGAAACCAGTTGATCAACATAATTTGTATTTACATCTAATTATACTAGTCAATTTACTGTCATAATCCAGCTTGTAACATAATTCTAACTATATTCAGATCTCAACTGGCAGTTAAAGCTTAATTACTTAATTACAGCACAGCTGACTCTAATAAGTCCAATCAGCAACTACTGTCTGAGGTCAAGTCTAAATTGACAGTTGAAGTCCAAGTGGAAGATGACTAGGGAAAATAATTTCTTCTGGAGGCAGTCATGGAACATTCCAAATGCTACTAGGTCTCCTCCCAAGAACAAGGGAGGCAGTCTTGTTACGTTCATGATGCAAGCAGTCTCCTCCGTGCATTCATGGGATGATCTGAGTCTCCTCCACAGTCACAAGGAGTGTCATGATACAAACAGGATGCAGGCAGTCTCCTCCACAAAGCAACCATAATATAATTTAGCCTGACAGTGGTGCGTATGTACATATTGGACTAGATATGCTATGTCAGAGAAACAGCTTCATTTTTTTTCAGAAATTATTAATTCTTACTCCTAAACCACGAGGGTGTATAACATGTAAATATATGAAATGAATAAAATAGACCAGGTAATGGAGAAATCATCTTGAACTCTCTTGGCACATTTCTGTCAATGGTTCAAAAGTTATGTGTATGTATGACATATAGTATTATAAGAGAAGAGAAGTAATCAATACCCAAGACTGCAGGTAAAACAATAATAATGACTAGATGGAATGTCTGAGATCATAGATGAAAGATCGCTGCAAACTGTAATCTTTTAAAAAAATAACAAGTACACCTTGACTAGAAAATAATGCCACTTTGATCTGACAAACATACAGATGTCTAAAAATCTAAGCCACAAAGAAATGCACAAATCTTATTAAACCATTGGATACAAATGATTTAAAAATATATCATGATATAAAATTGACTGGAGATAAGCGTTAGTACCCTTAGTCTAGTGAATATGCTATCCACTGTACACATGATCAAATGCAGGGTCAATAGTCCTATAAATTTTACCTTCAGCTTATATACAATGTGTCTTTATGAGACTTCCTCTATACTTGAAAGCTATCTAGCGCTTTAAACTATTTATCTATAGGCATCTACAGGTATAGAGAAGCTAATCCTCTAGTTTGACACTAGACTAGGGGCCTCTGAACCCTTTGAGGCCATCACTTTGGTTGTCCAACTGTGGAGCTGGAAGAGACCTCAACGCCCTGGTCTGGTGGGGTCCTGGAACCCCGCCCGGCCACACGGCACACACAAGATGGCGTGAGGAGCACCAGTGCACACGGCGTCACTGCTATGGAGGCCCAGTTTCGAGCTAAGCACTTGTGGACAGCACGCCCACAGACTACCAGGTAAAAACATGGGCGAATACCGAGCCATGACAGACGACAGCCAGGGAGTGGTGGCTGCGTGGGTGCCCGGGCACAGCGCAGGGCGTGAGGCAACAGACACGAGACACGCAACACTTAGTACCCTGAAGGAGCAACCCGTCAGCGGGGCGGGTTAGGACACATCCTGTGCTGGGAGATCCAAATCACCCGGCCAACTCGCACAAAATGGCGTACAGCTGATAGAGCGTGTCTTAAGTATACTACTATTCTTAACAATATGATATAGTTGAAATATTATGATACGTAATATAACTTTAACAGAAGGCTTATTAATATTAAAAATATTGTTTCCATACTCTCAGTAATAACATGGCTATCAACATGTGAGTGGAGAGGGACATACAGTCCCAGTCCTTTTTGGTACCGTGCCACAGCTAGGTACAACGTATATACAGTTTGTGTACACAGCAGCCCAGGCCTCAACAGTGGACTTACTATACCACTTTAAGCATTAAATATTGTGACAGCCTGTTCTTCAGGGACTGTCTCACTTTTGCCACCAATGAGGCCTTCTGACGCTAGTGTAGCAACTCAAGCTCTCTGGACTCGTATATGTAGCACTTGTTGTATAGAAATATGGGAATAATGTTCATCTTGCAGAG
>NC_091563.1:7712659-7717659 GCF_042767895.1 Penaeus vannamei
TAGATACATGAATAAACAAAATAAGAAAGAGGAAAAAAAATACACAAGCAGATACTTACTTGCTTTTTCATTTGAATTCTTAGTTTTCCATATCATTACAGATATATAAAAACATCCTCAGATTACCTGATAAGCTGGTTAATACTGTCCACATATGCACATTGGCCATACTTAAGCTAAAGCAAGGTCTACACATCACCATGTGGGTTAACAAAGTAGGCGCAACCTTCTCCTAGGATGGATAATGTAGGCTAAGTTACTTCCTTGTTAAAGGGAATCTTCTCTCAAAGAGGATATTTCTAGGAGGAATGCAGTATACATCTCATGGTGACTGACTAATTTGCTAAATGTCAAATTGTGGAAAGGGGCAAGGGAAGTGGGAGGGGGAGGAAGGGGAATCTAGATAAGAAATAAAAAAAGTTAGGGTCAAAATAATCATAGTAAGGGTTCTTACAAGTGCATGGAACATAAACCACACACTTCTTGGTCTAGGGAAAAACTGAAGTGATGAGCGAAGTAATAAATGACCAGTCAACGATTACTTAATGTGATGTGGTTTCTGTTCAAACACGAGTCTATATTGAGGCTCAGCATGATTTCATGTTGACTGGGAAGAGCGACTGTAATCTAAAAATACATACATACAGGTGTGAAGCCATGGCAACATAATGAATAAAGATCTTTTTAATTCATTTTAGGTAACCCTCACATATATTTCAAAATCTGTAAGGTCAAACTCTAAAAATGTTTTCTATACTTAATACTTGCATCTAAGAAAGAGGTCTCATTTCAAACTAACAAAAAGTCCCTTTTCCTTTTTTATCATCTCAAAATGTAGGCATGAAATAACAATTTCACATATATATATATATATATATATATATATATATATATATATATATATATATATATATATATATATATTAAAAACGTTCTTTCAGGTGTTAGTCAGAATTTCCCAGTGAATCAACATTGACCTTGGCAACGCATCTGTACATATCAAGCAAGGAACATATGTCATAAATATACTGGTGTTGGAAAGTTTTCAAGAAAAGTTCTTACGTGCAGCAAAGGTTTGAGGGAGGCCATTGGCAAAGACAGCCTCGCTCCCGCCTGGCTGGCTATTGGGCCCTGGCTGAGGAGCTATATTGAAATTCTGCATCGTAGGGGAAGGCATGGAGGGCAATGCGCCGTTTACGGGCTGAGCTTGACTGGCACCTGGGGAGACATGGCAACACTCATCAGGCGCAGAGCAGGTGGCGGGGGGAGTCTCCAGGGGCTGGGGAGCCACCTGGGACTGTGAGGGGAGGGGAGTGAGTGCGTCAGGGGCAGGAGGCCTCCTAGGGTCAAGATGGACGCTTCTTTGGCTACTGTTTTAACGAATGTACGATCAGATTCAACTCTGATTTTGGTTTATGAGCGAGTAACAGGGAAATATGTTATGTCTTTGGAATGACTGTTGAGTCTCTTACCACTTAGGATCAAATTTTGGCTCATTAGTAAAAATTCACTTAATGAGGCTCTTCACAAAAGCAAGTCTAAAGTTATCAAATCATTTTCTGTTTAAGGATAAAATAGGAAAGGAAAAAAAAAATGTTTCTGATTTTTTTTAACAACAGGAAAGCATTAATATTCCAAATCTTAATCCAAATGAATATGGTGTGTGAGAGGGAACCACAGTGCTCTGCGCATTTTTCTCTTTTGTTTAGAACCAAGCCTACAGGTGCAAAACATTCTACATCATTAAGACAGATCCATGTTAAACAATATCCCTGGGGCCCAGCTTATCCTGAAATCAATACAAATCTTTAAGTGGGAAAACTGAAAGTTAGTAAACATCTCGTCAAGGAGAAATGGTATGTCAAAAAAGGTAACTCTGTAGGAGTTGATTATAGCTCTGTTACAAACACTTCCATTTGACGAGATGATGCGCCACTGACATCTTTCAGAGAGAAGGCTTGGTGTTAAAAATAAACTATTGCTATACAATCAAACTGAACTACAAATATGCTCTCTAAGGTAACAATCTCCTTTATTTTTAACAACCAACTCCTCTTCTCTTAAACATCAATTAAACTGACCAAAAAAAGAAAATAACTTAAGGAAAAAAAAAAACAAGAAAGAACAATACCAGCACAGATTTTTTGCAAACATCAACAACAAATACACAAATAACACAAATGATCAATTATCAACGGCGTTAACGAAGTGAAAAAAGAGTTATGGTGAAACTTCCAGACAATCATTAATGTTAATCTCCCTCAAGCAAAGATGATACTTTTACAGATGATCTCAATGTTAACTTTGCAAACGCCGCCTTTCTATCACAGACAAGGTGTGAGTTACACTGGGGTGCCACAACAACACTCAGAAGGAGGGAAGATGCATAGAGACATGGAAGAGAAGGAAAATCTTGATGATAAAAAACATATTTAGGAATAAGCCAAGTTTGCAAAGAGGCCAAGAATAAAAGCTCATATGTCAAACTAATGAATATTCCTATATACGAAGTCTAAGCTTCTTGTAACTATATTTTCATTATCCAAACCAGTTAATAAAGAGTGGTTGCTATAAAACTTTGATATCTGTCCCTGAAAGAAATTTCCTTTTCTGGCAGACACATGAGTTTTATTCAGTGCTTTCTTTATAGTACACACTAACTTTGAGTTCCATAAACAGATGAATGTGTTGATGAGGTGAATCTGATCCCATATGATCTGTTATCAGTTACATTTTCTAATCTAAAGCAATGTAGAGACAGCCCGAATTCTTGACAAAGACTCTAGTCATCTGGTATTTAAAATAGTTCAAAAAGAGGAAGTTAAGAAAAAAAAAGTCAGGGTAAGCTTGGCTGCCTCTGATCATTTAACTACACAGACACTTGAAAGACACAGGAGAGTGAAGAGAACCAGCCAAAGATAGGTCATAATCTTGACGATGAGCATTAGAGAGAAACTTGGAATTTCCTTCTGATAAAATTATTTTTCCTTAGAATTCGGGCATGTGACTTGGTGGCTAAACTAAGGCTTGACCGGGGATGACTCTCTCTACTAAACTTACCAACTTTTGGACTCTGAATGTCCCACACCAATGGCACAGACGCTGCAAAGATGGAATGGCGTCTGTTAGCGCAAGTAATGTTTACTTCATGTTGTCTTCTTTTTGGGGGGAGGGGTAATGGGCATGATTCTGCGTGGTCTTATCATGAGACATCAATCACTTAATGGTGATAAATTAACTTACTCTGAACATAGTAGTGAAAGCAATCACTAACAATATTACAAATCAAAAACTGACTTTCCTCTAAAAAGTAATTTTTTTTTTTTTTTTATCAAGGTATCAGTTATTATCTACTAATGGAATTATCCATTAAATAAATAATTAAAAAAATATATAAAAGTTAGTTCTACATTTTTTCACTAGCAATATACATTTTCATTCTGTACTACTGTTAAATTTTATACCTTTACTATTATTTAATTTCATTTCTATAATCCTTATTGCAAAAAAAGGAAAAAACATCAATATTCAGTCATATATTAAAAGTTCAAAGGTGATGGCCAGGGCCAGAAAAACATTTAAATCTTTTGTCAAATCATACTTTTTGGTATCATATGATAAATACAATCAACAACTGAATTTAAACCTGATGAGTAATTTTAATGACATTTTCCCCTAAAGACCCATCGCCATATAACAAATCTGAATTAGGAAAAAGCGAGGGTACTCCTTCCTAAGCCTGTCCTACTTCCTCTTTTCATTCATTCACTCTCATCTATATTTTTGTCTATCTGCAACTCTCATTCAATCATTCACTATTTATTTTGCTTATTCATTCATCTTCTTTCTCTCATTTATTCATTCTCTTTCTTTCATTCATTCATTCTGTCTCTATTCCTCTCTCTCTCTCTCTCATGCTTTCTTTCTGTCATTCACATATTCATCCTTTCTTTTTGTTTGCCTGGCAAAGTACAGGGATTAGTGGCTACTTTGTTCACTGCTCAACTTACTCCAAACTTAGCTACTTCACCTAGGCCTACTCTACTACACCTCTATTTTCATTCATAAAGCTGATACGATATGAGTTAATTCCACTCTAAAATATTGGCACGATGTTATCAAAGCTGCCCTTGATTTTCTGAAGCTCAAATTTGTTTCTGTGTCCACGCACATTTTATGGGCGATTTTCATCAAAATTACTTAGCAGATCAAGTTCATTTGTTGACATGAAGTCTTAAATGGTACCAAAGAATAGATTTTGTTAAAGTCATAATGGCACTGGCATTCACCTTTCAAAAACAATACCTTAGACAATAAGATTTATCATTCAATCAACATTCATCACAATGTACTTTTTTATTTTATTTATTTTTTATTGTAAAATCAAAGTAGAAAATTTTGCTTTAATAACTCATAAAATTTTTGGTATTCAGTACATTGTTAACATCTAAAGCAATTATACTGCATTTTAGTACTATTTCTTCATATTGTCACACTTAATAATAATAATGATAGTAATCAATTTTTCATACTGTTGACTTTTAACAAAATATTAAACAGATGTCCACAACTAAAACTGAAATAAATATTTCTTTGAAAAAATGTACAATCTCAAAAATCTATGCAAGACGGACATATGAATTGTGGCTGATATAAAATTACAATCTTATGTTACATCAATCTGGGTGTTTTCCTATATTTCCATAAAACTTCCATTCAGAGAATAAGGGACATAGACACTAAATTCAAAATTAAATATTCTCAAATAGTGTATGGAAACTTCTATACCATAATTAAATTGCTTTTTTAAAACATCACCATTTACTTTTATCTTCAAAAAGATAAAAAGATAAAGACTGCAAGTTACAAATATCATGGAATATCACACAAATTTGACTAGCAAAAAGAGTTGGAAACATATGGTATTAGAATGTCAAAATCTACCATATATCACAGTATAAAAATACTACTGCTTCACTAATATTAAAAAGGAACAACAT
>NC_091563.1:7730159-7752659 GCF_042767895.1 Penaeus vannamei
TAGACTGCATTCATCCCCTAAATCTTCCCTTCCCACATTTTCGCCATGCAACCCACACTGATAAGCGTAAAGCGACACCAAAACAATATTTGCCCCCAACCACAGACAAATTCATCTAAAAACCCTACGCTACCCCCCCTCCCACCTCCCCCTTCCCCCCACAACCACCCAACCCAACCACGACCCCAAACCCCCACGCCCATTGCACTAATTTCTGAGCAAAGGTTTCCCACTCTCTCATTTCCATACACGCGGGCGGGTCGTAGCTTATGCCCAGACACGCGTCCCCCTCTCAGCTATGGACGACTCCCAGCGCCCGCCTCGACTTTCTAAACACTTTCAGAGCTTCAGGCATTGCATAGCGAATATAGATGTTAGGGGAAGGGGAAGAGAAAAGGGAGATAGAAGGGGAAGGGATGAGGGGAACGGATATGATAGAAAAAAAAGACAGTTAAAGAGATAAATAAATTGCCTGATAAATGGAGAGAATGAGAGAGAGAGAGAGAGAGAGAGAGAGAGAGAGAGAGAGAGAGAGAGAGAGAGAGAGAGAGAGAGAGAGAGAGAGAGAGAGAGAGAGAGAGAGAGCAAATAACAAAAAAAAAAAAACGACACTGATAATCAACGACGACGGAAAAAAAGCTGCTAAAAACGATGAAGATAGAGGAAGAGACGATAAGAAAAAGGAAGACAACAAAACGAAGCAAAGGGAAACTAGAATGAGAGTAGAGGCAGTGGAAATCAGGAACACGAGACGAAGAGAGGGAATGATGAATGCTGAAGAGGAAAGCGAGGACTGGGAAGCGAACGAAGGAAAAGATGAAAGGACGCATTTAATGGGCGAAATGTAAGGAGAGAGAGAGATGAAATAACTGTTTTTGATAGATTGAAGGACATCAAGGGAGTAAAGAGATGGATGAATAGATTTGGGGAGGCAGGCAAACACAGAGAGAGGAGAGAGGAGAGGAGAGAGAGAGAGGAGGAGAAATGAGAGGAGAGAGACAGGGAGATAGATAGATAGATAGATAGATAGATAGATAGAGAGAGAGAGAGAGAGTGAGAATTACAGAAAATGGATAACCAGATGTACAAAATAAGAAAAATAACTTATAGAACCAAGAAATTCGAGAAGAAAAGAAAATAAACAATGTAGCCAGAGACAGAGAGTGCCAGCGAGAAGAACGCGAGGCAGGGAGTGGCACCGCTCGCCGCCATGCCACCGCGAGAAGAGCCAAAATCAGATTCACAGCGCCACCAACTCGATTCCGAATCTAAAAACGGGGTCCCAGTGCGCAACAAATAAGTTTTTCATTCCAAGTTTTAAACTGGGATTTCCAAGTCAACTTTCTCATCCAAGACTCCAAGTTGTGAGGAGAGAGCGTCGCATTCTCTCTGGTAGAGGGAAGTAAATTTGAGGTTTGAAAAAAAAAAGTATAAGAGAAAAAAAGGCGGAAGGTATCAAGGGGAGAGAGAAAAAAATAAGCAAAAGTTCCAGAAAAAATGGAATTACGTGAATAAAAACTTTATTTGTGTTAAAAAAAGTATTCTCTAATTAGGTTACAAAACTTCGGGATCTGTAGTGCTCATCGAAAAAAAAGGAAAGACGAAGAAAAAAGAACGAATATTTTAAGAGGACTGAGTACGCTCTATAGGTTTATTCACATCCGCGATTCTACTTCCCACGAGCGATGTGAAAAAAGGTTTGATTACTAGATGTACTTTAAAATTTCCATTTCTTATTATGCATTTATAGCTATTCACAACAGTGAAATGGAACTTTATACATATATCCCTCGAAGTTTTGATAGTATCTAATGTACACAGCGGAATGTATAATTAAGAAACTTTTTTTATCAAGTATATGCTTATACCCAGATGTCAATAAACACTTTATTAAAGTAATTTTTCTACCTTCGCTAACTACGCACACACATATATATGCAAACATACTTCATGTATTCCATTTACCAGTCTATACAAAAATATCCTTTTGTTATAGAATGGTGATTTCAATGCCACCTATTTTCAAGCAAACTGCATATGCTGCAAAACAAATGCGAAAGGAAATGTACGCAAAAAAGTACCATATTGCGGAAAGTCTTAAACTTCATACTCTAAAATTTGAGAATTTTAGATAAATCCCTTGTATGTATGACCATGTCTTTTCATAAAAAAAGGACAAAGAAATGACCAGACAGTGAAAGGTAACATATCACGTATATAATTCAGGATTTGAAGAAGAAGAAAAAAAAATCAATAAATAAGATAAACGACGGTTCCCTTCGTGAAAAATTAATTTCTCTGTTCCTTTGAGAGACCAACAAAGCGAGGGGGCAAGAGAGAGAAGGATGGGATTGAACTCTCGTTTGACCTGCAATTTGATAAGCGTCACCTAATCCAATGGTCGCGGGGAGGGAAGAAGCCTTTGTGCCAGCGGTCTCTCTCTCTCTCTCCATATATGGTTCCGTTTTCGTTTCCCGCGCATTTTTTCTGTCTTCTGTCACCGTCGGCGTGGGAAGGCGTCCGTTTTCTCAAAGGCACAAGCTCGCTATTCAAGCCTAATGATTTTTTTTGTCTTTTTTGTATATATATTTTTTATTATCATTACTTTTTTATTCCGACAGACTTCGGGTATATTTCATTAACTCCTGGAACGCCTCCAGACGCTGCTGAATAATAGAAACAAAAAACTCATAACTATTTTTTTTTCTTTTACTCTGTTGGAAGTTGGAGACCTGAACTCTGTCGTATTTCTGATGGAAGCGGGAATAGAGGAATTAGAGGGGGGAGGGAGAAAGAGGAAAAGAAAGAGATTGAAGAAGGGAAGGAAAATAGGGTAGGCGCGATAAGAAACAGCGGTGTGTGTGTGTGTGTGTGTGTGTGTGTGTGTGTGTGTGTGTGTGTGTGTGTGTGTGTGTGTGTGTGTGTGTGTGTATGTGTGTATGTGTGTGTGTGTGTGTGTGTGTGTGTGTGTGTGTGTGTGTGTGTGTGTGTGTGTGTGTGTGTGTGTGTGTGTGTGTGTGCGTGCGTGCGTGTGTGTGCGTGTATGTGTGTGTATGTGTGTGTGTGTGAGGGGAGGGCTGTTACAGAAGGGCTGGAATTACAAAGTTATAAGATGAGATACACCTACATAACAGAAAAAAATAAAGCCAAACGCACACACACACACACACACACAGCAAATAAACAAACAAACACGCTCTCCAATCATCATCGATATTTCACCGCGCAAAACTCCGAAGTTCCCCAAAATCAGAATTATCGAGTTATTCCGAGGAAAGTTTGGGAATGGACAAGTGATATTCACAATACATTATGCGTCCTTATTGTTTAATGCACTTTCAGGTGGAGCGAAAGAGCCTACGATGTGTCTTTCCCTCTTTCCCTTACTCTTTTTTCTATCTGTTTTTTCGTATGCATTAAATACGACGAAAAAAATAGTAACTCAGGTTGTCTACTCCTACTCCTACCCCCCCCCCCCTTTGAATATACAAATAAAAAAAAATAAAGAAGAGACCTACTCCTACTCCTATTTTTTATTTGAATATACAAGTAAAAAATAAAGAAGAGAGTAACGGAAAGTTGTACACTTAAAATGGACAAAGTTCTGCTAATGGAAAATATGTCTTTATTCAGGACTCAAAGCCATCAGAACTAAGGGGCTACGAATACATTTTATTTTTGCTTCCCTTCCTCTCCACGCCCCCAATACTTCTTCTTTTTTATCTCTTCGGAACGGGAAGTAAATCTTAATTAAATAAGGATGTGTTGAGAGGTTTTCGAGTGTGCCATTAATATGGAATCATCAGAGACAGAAAGAGAACGAGGGAGATAGAGAGAGACTGAAAAAAATCTATCCGAGTAGACGCCATGATTGTCTTTTTTTTCTATTTCTCTCTCTCACTCACTTTCTTTCTCCCCCCCCCTCTCACTTTCTCTCTCTCTAACTTTGATATTCGTCTTACCCTTCAACTCGAGACACAGTGAATGGAGGAAGTGGAAAGAGAAAAGAAGAGTAAAGGAAATAGAGGAGAGGGTGGGGGTGGGGTGGGGGGGCTAAGTGGCGCGCGAGAGAGAGAAGGAAGCAGAGGAAGGAGGGAGGAAGAGGAAATGGGAAGGGAAGAAAGCCTGGGGTAGCACGGCGAGGAGGAGGCGGAAGAGGAGGGAGGGAGGGAAGGAGAAGAGAGGAAAGAAGTGGAGAGGAGGGGAGGAGAGGGAGAAGGGAAGGGCAAGGATGGGAAGGAAGGGGTGGGGGGCGCTAAGAAGATTTGACTCCTCGCCTCCGATGCCTCCGTCATTAAGCCTCGCGGTGGGTAGGGGCGAGGGGGTGGGGTGGGGTGGGGTGGGGTGGGGGGAGGGGAGGGCAACCAATTCTCGAGCTCAAAGTAATCTGGTTCTACATCTCTTTTTTTTTGTGTGTTCTTTCTTTGGAATTCAAATCAGCGCTCTTCTCCATTTCAACTTCCCCCCCTCCCCCTCCCTCTAAATCAACCTCCATATTATTCCTATCTATCTCTCCCTCGGCCTAGTCCTCCCCTTCCCTACCTTATTCTTTCCTTTCCTCCCCTTCTCTTCTGCTTCCCTTAGGAATACTTCTTTTCCATCCCCCATCCCCACCCCCCAACCACCCCTGCATCTTATACTCCTACCTGCTCCCATCACGCACACCTAGTTAATAAACAACAAATAAATAGATAAAGAACAAATAATTACACAAAATAAATAAACAGATAAATAACAAACCCATAAATACCAAACAACTACCAAAAATGACTACAAACAACTACGAAAATAAATAAATACATAAATAGACGAGACATAAACACACAAAAAAACACAAGAGCTTTTCCACAACTTCTGCCGGGTGAGAGGACGAGCTGGAGCGTCCATGAGGCAGGTCAGCGGGTAGCCGAGTCGACGGTCGGTGAGAAGTGGATACGAAGGTAGCTTGTGTATTGTGGAGGGATGGTTAGGGATGTGGATGGGTGGAAGGGAAGGGGGAGGGGGAGGGGGAGGGGGGGAGGGTTGATGAATGATGGACGAATCACTCTTAGAATCTCGAGACTCGTTGAAGAACCTACTAATAAGGTCCAATTTACGAATGAAAAGGGCATAATGTGGCTCGAAAAAAACAGAAGTCCACCAAAAAATAAAAAATAAAAAAATAAACACGTTAATAACCGCATATGAGGAAACCAAAACCATCCCAACGAACGCCTAAATAACGAGATGGCGAAGAAAGGAGTAACCATAGCATGGGGGAGGAAATGGCAGCAGATACGAGGGAGAAAATGAAAAGCCGCATCCGACACCGCCTCCTAAGATGATGTGTCACTTAGCGGGAGTCTAACGCTGAGTGAGGCCGCTCTCGGAGAATGGCCTCGAGGTCGCCGTTATAGTGAGGCGAGTGAAAATGGCGTGTGTGGCGCAGGAGACGATGTTGTAATGCACAAATGGCGTTTACTTTGACTGCATTTTCGCAACACGACGAAGGCTGAGGGAGAGACAGTATTTTGAAATCTGGCGGGACCTTCTCGTAGGTTCCAAGTTTCCATTTTTTTTTTTCGGAAACCCGAGTTCTCAAACCCAGAGGGGTAAAATAACGCTTGCTCTCTCGCCCTTATCTGGGATTAAAAGCTGGTAAAACAAAAGTCGGCATTCGATATTTAGTTGATACAGCCCAAAAAGGTGGGAGTCAGAAACACCAACTTGTCATGGAACTTTCCTGATAACAGCCGAGGAATAAAGGGGCAAAAAGCGAACGAAAGGGGAAAAGTGCCTGACGTCGGAGAACTTTCCCGAAAAGATCTCATCGAAGGAATTAGAGAAGAACGAAAATGCTGGCTTGTTTTTTGAAGAATTCTTTTTCACCGCCATATACAAGCTCAAAGTTTATATCCGCCGTCCGTTTATTGTAATTTAATGGTAACCCCCTACGAAAAGAAAAAGAAAAAACATTTTTCTTTGAGGGAGTACTTGTTTTTTATGTTTTGTTTTCTTTTTACACCTCTAGACTTTAAATCCCGCTTCAATTTTCCGAACAAATCCATTGGCCTTCCATTCTGCTCCCGACGAAGTCTGTAAGGCGTCAGGGTAAGCCTATATTTTTTTTCTGTCCTTTCTTTTCTTCTGTCCTGTTGATGAAAGTACTAAACAGCGATAATGTATTTGAGAAGTAAAACAAATACCGAAATACCGGCCGTCTTACCTGTGACAAGTAGCGACTTTAATTCCTCATACTGGACAGCACTGACGAACCTCTTTCAAATTCCAAGTAACACCTTCCCATGTTCTATCAGGCATAATACACTCCAGAAAACGTAAGCAATCCGAGTCCAAAAAATATGTGAAAACCTATCAACACGCTTCTACAACAAGTATAATGTTTCAAGTGACACCCAGACACAACAATGAGGTAGTTGTTCGATCTCCCAGAGCTCAAAGAAAACTAAGCGTGGGATCGCGGCCAGTCCGATGCTCAAGTGGGGAGGTTAACCACTGAAATATTCACATGACGTCACAACCTACGTCACTTCCGTTCCAAAATGGCGGCCGCAGTTTGGCCTCTCTGACATTTATACAATCCGGTTAAAGGCAAATGTAACGGCGGACTGGTCATAAGGGTCATTAGTAAATGTGACAGCAATAGTACTTCCTCCCATTCGGAGCCTGGCTCGGGAGCTTGTCTTACACCGAACACCGATTTCCGAGAGCGCGTGACATTTGGTCTCGACAGATTTCTGTGAATATTTTACATCGGGGGCTCTCCCTTGGCTAGGCGCTGTGCCGTCGCCTGCCCTCGTTACTGCAAACATCTGCCCGGGAAAGAGTCCCCCGAAGGCCGGCGAATCTCCAATTTTGCAAGGACGCCGTAACATCCACGCCTGGCCAAACGGGGCCAAATAAGATGCGAAAATATGAAACCCTTTCGGCGGGGATGCGATACTTGGGAAGGCTAGCAATGGCCGAGGTTGCGCCGCCACCTGATTTTCTCTGGAACTGACATTTAAACCAAAAATAAATAATCGAGCTGGACGAGGGCGATCAGAATTGCTACGAGGTAAAAACAACAGTGGTATTTCAATATTAGGCTTTTAAACATGCCTGCCGTTGCCCATTCTGACAGGCTTTTAGAACGACGAGCCATCCCACTTGCTCGTTATAGATGGCGCGGTTAGTTTGAATGTTATTTGTTTATGTTCCATGTGGGGCCGTGATGACCTCCCCCCACACACAGCCTCCCACCTACGCCTCCTCCTCCCTCTCCTAACCCCCCTCTCCCCTAAGCCCACCCCAGGCAAGACAACCTATAAAATTAGGGATATCGTTAATTAGTGTAAAACAGAATAATTGCTCATAATGACATCTCACACTTCTTCCACTCGTTTATTATTCAATTTCCCAATTCGATTACACCTTTTTTTGCGTGCGTGTTGCGGCCACGAGGAGGAGGGTAGGGGGAGTGTGACGAAGGGGTGGGGGCGTCGCTACCCCTGGTCGGTGTGGCAGGAAGGGCCCAGCCTAAATTGAAATGAGTTTTCCTCTTTTTTCCCCCTCTAACTCTCAGTCTGCGCTCGAACTCTCCCGTCAAGGCACAGGAAGCTCTCGCTCACAACAGGGGGCATCAAGGCTCTATTTGGTCGAGCATCTGCTGTGCGAAACTTCATCTGAAACGAGCAAAAATCTCTTTCCTGGGATTACGCTAAAGGAGGAATCCGAGAAAGCCTTCTGAAGGGAAGAAATAAATCTTGCCAAAACTTGTTCGCCCCCAGCGAAACGCCACGAACACTGAAAATACAATAGCTACATGTATTATGTAATATGCATATATATATATATATATATATATATATATATATATATATATATATATATATATATATATATATATATAAACACACGTTGCACTCGTCTAGTCACACATGGAGCACTTCTAATCAAACCAAGATACGCGCCCTCGCCACGCATTACACCCGGCGGAGGCGACTCAATAAGCAAAGGAGGCCTCCCTTCCCCCATTAGCAAAACCGCAATAGAGAAGGCAGCCGACCGCGACCAGATTCTAGCGGCCCATCAGCAGAAACCCGCTTCCCTGACAGCAACATCAATATCCGGCCATTATGATCAATACTCGCAAACATATAATAATTATTCGTCCAATTGTATCCATTACTTCCCCTCCTTCCCTTCGCTTCCTCTCGCCCTGTTCCTCCTCTCCTTGCTCGTCTTCCTCCTCGTCGCCCTTGCTGTCCCCTTCTCTTTTCCTCAGCGTCCCGGCTTAGCTATCAATTATTCATCCATTATCCCAATGCCAGGTAATCAAGCGGTCTTTAAAAGTTAATAGGTCGGTCGAGCCACATTAGCGTGGACGGGAAAAAACAACACAGGTGTCTACGTTATACTTTAGACCTCTCGGCTGCATAATCTCAAGAGGTGTGCAAGTTAGTGTTGTTACGGCCCCCCGTTACGCTGGCAAATTAGACACTAACAGCCGCAATTATGGCCATTAGGCATGTCAAACCATTCCGAGCTAATAATGCGGCTCCTTTGACCAGTAATTTCCAAAAGTCATTACCCAAACGAACATCGTCCGTAATGGCTATCTTGAGCAAACGAGCCATTTCGCTTGACGACTGCGATGCGTGTGAAATTCGCTTCTTACATCGAACTTCTTTTAATTTACATGAAATCCCCTGCAATTTCCGTCCGTGGAACGACGTAACGAGTTGCGTTGGAGAGGGAATAGAAAAAGCCATCGAGCAGTTTATTAGAAGTCGCGCCGATTATTAGTTATTTGTCACAATGGGAATGCACCGAGTTCGAGACGGTTGAATATTCACCTGGAAGAATTCTCTCCAGATATCGCCGAAACCCGAAGCTGGGAGAAGGGAAGGCTGCACAGGATTGTATCTTGCACTGAGCGAGACCCGCCTCCGAAGATTTCTTGCTACAGATTCCCTCCCCTTTCGCGACCCCGCGTGCTCGGCCTAACGAGCGCGGATGATGGCTTCGAAGGGCGCCGGAACAAACCACCAATTAAGGGGAACAAACAAGGCTATCGTCGTCACCAGTAGCTGGAGGCAACCGCGACGGCCGCGCGCTGAGCCAGCCCAGGTAAGCCATGAATTAACAATCTATCTATCAGAGGGGAATAAAGGTGAAGCTTCCATCTGTTGTGCACGCTGGTGGATCCGCGAGGCGCCGGCGGGGGGTGCGGGGCCTCGACGCCAACCAAGGAAGTGCGAACTGCGGCGGTTCAGACGAAATCTGAGACAGATTTTGCAATAATTGGGAAGTATTAGCATTGCACTCTAATGAACACACGGCGAATGTGTTGACTGGGAGTGTATGATAAGTTACGTCGTATTAGCGGGGAGAAGGAGGGAGTGGGGGAGAGAGGTTAGGCTTCGGCTCGGCTACTGTCGGAGGAGGGGAGGGGGAGAAGGAAAGGGGAAGGGGAAAGGGAGAGAGAAAAAGAGTTAAACCACGGTTCTGCTACAGTCGGGGGAGGGAGTTGAAGGGAACACCACTGGCGCATGTTTACTGGATGTTTGCTGTTGCGGTAAATTGTTTCTTTAGCGATACGGGGCTGGGGTGCCTCACCATCGGGCACAGTAACCACCCAGGCATACGCCGAGGTAGAAGCTTACATTAACTCTAAGCAAAGAATGGAGTTCGTTAACAATATCGGCCACAGAATGTCCTAGCATGTGAGTCGTTGAATTCAGGTCGTACCGGGGTCGTGGATGTAGTCGCACAGGAACATAGTCCCAGTTCCCTTGAGGTAAACGGCTAACAACGCCCGTTTTCAATCGAGCGTCCCTTTTTCTTGACAGAGGACATGCGACATTAGCACTTGTCTTTAATCTCATCTAAATTTCAACGCTCTCTCTATCCTCTCCCTCTTTCTATATATATACCCCCCCTCTCTCTCTATCTATCTATCTCCCCCGTAGTCCCCCCCCCCTTCCGCCCCTCACTCCCTTCTAAAACGAATAAAAGCATTTTTTCGGTGTTTGTTATCCAAGCTCTTCCCTCCTTCAACTAGATTTTCTTCCAGTAATAGTTTCCTTTGAAATCCTACTCCATTTCCCCTCTCCTCTTTCTCCCTTCCTATGGCCAGGGATCTCTCTTCTTCCCCTACCTGTGCTTTCACCCTTCGGCCAGACAGCGAGGGAAGGGAAGAAGCGCAAAGAGGAATACGGAAAGGAAAGGAAAGCAAGTGAGGGAACAAGATAAGCAAACGGACAGAATGGCTAAATAGATACGAACAGATAGACAAGGAGGGGTAAAGTCTGGGAATGAAAGAAGGCGAAAGGGGGAGGTAAATGAAAGAGAAAGAAGAGAGAAAAGAAAATAACGAAGAGACCATTGAGGCGAAGAGACGGGTGGACGAGGAAGAGGAAGGATAGAGCAGCACCGCAGATCTGCCACATCTACTGTATGATATACAGACAACTCGGAAATGCGTATAAAATTGTCGATCTAATTTTCATTTTTTTTTTCATCTACAGTGCACGGTTTGTCTTTTTCTAAAACAACATTTACATTTTGCTAAATATCTCGTTTTCCACACAGACCAAACAATTATTCTTTCTAGGAAGTTATCTGCGTTACGAAAAGGTTAACGTATAGTCGAAATGTCAAGGTAAAGAGAAGTCCCCTTTTCAGAGCAGTGGTTCTGTATCGCTTCACCTGAACACATTTTCGTTTCCAGTAGATACTCTAATGACAGAACAAGCCTGCAACATGCACTTCCAAAACAAACGTCTAACCGTCAGTTATAATTACTTCTCCGGTTTCTAAACTCCCGAACGCGGCATTCTGATATCACTACGAGAATCCAAGGCCTGAATGAATTAATGCATTAATTCCTACCGCTGGGAATGCCTCGTGGTCGTCAACTCCCATTCCAAATAATGGCGTGGGTAAAAAAAGAGAGAGAAAAAAATATATGACGTCATGAGATTCGTGGTGCTCATTGATTGGCTGGTTGCTAGTCCCAACCGACGCTCCCATTGGCCAACTTTTATTCTCCCACCCATCTAGATACGAGTTACATGATTGGTTCTTCATCCTTCAAACCAAACTTTCTGATTAGTTTCCCTGAATTTTGGCAAGGAGACATTACTGCTCATTAATGTCAAATAAGCTTCTGCTGGCTTCCGAGGAATCTCCTCATTCAATCACATTTGCCAACGACCAGTAAACTCCGGTTCGCAACCCGGGTATACAACGCGCCCTGAGGTTGAGCCAGGATCTTGCTTCCACGAGGCGAAATGTTTACAGGTTGACCATAATGTTTACTGGTTGGCAACATCGCTGATTGACTCCGCAACCATTTTTAGGGAAGGAGATTCTTCCGTGTTTTCTTACTTGTCTAATTATAGCACGACAGAAGGCAGAAAAAGAACTTAATAAAACCTAAATGCACTTCACTTGTTTTTCGTTTGTGAAAGTTGTTAAAAATGACGTTTGTTCCTTTTACTGATATACCTCACCTTATTTTATGAATATCATTTCTTTCGAAATACATTTTCATACCTTTTCAACCCCCTCTTTCCAAAAATACCGCCTTCTCTCCTTCCTCTTGACTCACTTCTCTCTTTCCCACACTCCCTCCCCTCCGCATCATGTCGACACGTGGAAAGCCGTCTGTTTACGTGTGCATTAGACAGTTTACTACAAACGGGAGGCCGTTGTTGATCGCCTCGGCCAGCCACCACACCCACGCTGAAGATACACATGCTTCAGCTCCTCATAATGTTAGACCAAGGACCGCCCACGCTTTCCTTCTCCTTCTCTTTCTTTTTCTCTTTCTTCTTCTTTTCCTTCTACTTCTTCCTTTCCTTCTTCTTCTTCAGTCTCTTCTCCTCTCTCTCATTCTTTCTCTCACTCATTCTTTCATCCTTTCTCTCGCTCTCGAGGGAGGGAGACAGAGGGACAGAGGCAGAGAGACTGGAGAACGTTAAGAAGAAAAGTATAAGAGAAGAAGTATAAGAAGAAAAGAAGTGTAAGAAGAGAAAAATAATAAGGAAAAGGGAAGAAGTATAAGAAGAAAAGGAGAAGTATAAGAAGAAAAGAAGAAGTATAAGAAGAAAAGGAGAAGTATAAGATGAAAAGCAGAAGTATAAGAAGAAAAGAAGAAAGTTTAAGAAGAAAAAGTAGAAAAATGGTTTGAGAATGAATCACGCTGCCGGCACACCCCCGTACGCCATTATCGATAACGCGGGTTCGAGGCACGAGGTCCACAGGGCAGTTTGTTTACGCTGCGAGCCGCACCTGGGGCCGTGGCGAGGCGGCGCTTTCACACCCGCCTTTTTACGGTCTTCTGCGCCTTCTTGGCTTCTCCTTCTTCCCCTTTTCTACCCCTCTTTCTTGGCTTCTCCTTCTTCTCCTTCCTCCCCTTTTTCTATCTCTCTCTCTTCCTTTTTCTTTTAGCCCCTTCGTTTTCGCTTTCTGCCTCTCCCTCCTCCTTTTTTTTTTTTTAATTTGTCCTTTTCGTTCTTTACCTACTTGTCCTCGTCTTTTCTTATGTTGTTTTTAATTTTGTGTTTGTATTTACATTTTTGTTTGTGTGTATGAGTAACAGGGCTTGTTTGTATGTTTTACAGGAAGGGGAATGTTGAAGTTTCGTGGATGTTATCAAGGCGTGTTCGGTGTGTATGGGAAAACGTGATATTCAAGAGTTGCTGTAGCCGGAAAAATAATTATGATAACACACACACACACACACACACACACACACACACACACACACACACACACACACACACACACACACACACACACACACACACACACACACATGCTTGCACCTCTGACATCCGGGAACTACGAATAAAACATTTTTCAGGAAGAGCAAGTACAAACAATCAGATTTATTGTGTATGTCGTGCGATTTAAACCCAATTATTTATTGACGTCTAAACACCAGTGGGAAAAGTTCTCGAGTCTTATTGGCTTAAATGGTCGGATTTCTATCGAGCACAGCGTGTAAGAGAGAATTTGAAAGAAAAAATGTGAGGAAAATAGAAACACGCACACACGAGTACACACGAGCGCACACACACACACACACACACACACACACACACACACACACACACACACACACACACACACACACACACACACACACACACAACTACTGTAGAGTAAAGAGGAGAGGGAGAGGGAGGGAGGAAGGGTGAGAGAGAGAGAGAGAGAGAGAGAGAGAGAGAGAGAGAGAGAGAGAGAGAGAGAGAGAGAGAGAGAGAGAGAGAGAGAGAGAGAAAGAAAGAGACAGACAGAAAAATAGACAAACAGAGACAGAGACAGACAGACAAACTTAGAGCATAAACAAGAGGTCCAGCGCAGCACACACAGTTACCCGGAGACAGAGAAGCAAGCAGCCACAAACACCATAGAAAGAGAGAGAAAAAAGTTATTCCCCCCTCTTCCCCTCTTCCCCCCCCTCACCTCTTTCCCCTTACACCCCCTACCCCCCCTACCCCCCTCCGTGACATCGTTGAGCCTTCCTTTATGATAACAATCCCGTTAAAGGTGTTTGTGTCTGCTCCTCCCTTGTGTATACCACGTGGCAGGCGACTTGTAAACCACATACATATTTTTTTTTCTTTCGTTATTCCCCCGTTTTCCTTTCTTACTTGTAGGCTCTCCTTTTCTCCTCTCTGTTTTTCCTTTTCTTTCTTGTGTTCCCTTCCGTTTTTGTTCGTGATAATTTCCTTCTATTTCTTGCACATTTATTCTTGATTTCGTTCTCGCCGTGCTTGTTATTCCACTTTCTCTTCGGATCAAACGGCCATCAATAATTTTTTTTCCCTCGGGTGTTCCTCCATTCCATCTTGTTCTGCCTCCTATGTCCCTGCTTTATCATGCACTTTGCTATCCCCTTCGCATTTTGTTTCCTCCCGTGTTCGCCCTCGTTAATTTCGTCCCGGGTTGATTAATCTTCCGGAACCTTCCATTTCCTCATCCTCCACCTACTCTTTAATTCCCCTTTTCGTGTTTTCCTAACTCTCTCGCCTTCCTTCTCCCCCAGCCATCATCCATTAGTTGCTTCTTACACTTTCATCACATGTGTTGCTCGTGCACCATTCGCGTCTCTCGCTCTGGGTTTTCCGTATTTTATCTTTTTTTTAGCCTTTCCTCCCTTCTTCCTCTCTCTGAAATGTGCGTTTCTCGTTCTTGTCGGTTCTCTCACTTTCTCCTCATTTCGTTCGTTCATTTATTCATTTGTGTGTGTGTGTGTATCATTTATCTACTTATTTATATATCTACATATTCAATTTCTTTTTCTTCTTCTATGTATCATTTGTTTACTTATTTATCTATCTATCTTACTTATTTTCTTTTCTTCTTCTTCGTATTCTCTCCTTTCCCCCCCTTTTCTCTCATGCTTATTTTCATATCAATGCTTCCTCTATTCATTTTACGCACAATACCTACCCTTTGTTCTAAATGTCTCAGCGACTATCCCGAAAGCCAATCTATCTATCTATATATATCCGTCTCCTTTGTCAGTTTGCAAATGTCATTTTGGGAAATGGTACCTCTTCATTATTACTATCTCATTACGCACTTTTATTTCGAAAAACGGATCAGATCGAGTAAAAAAAAGGAACATTAACATCATCATGTTCTCTAAATCACCAAAACATAAAATTCGTAACATCATAAATAGATGATCGCAAAAGTAATGGAATTTCTCGCGATCAAAGAACCCGGTGTGTAGCACAACTGATGAGGTGGGGAGGGGGGGGGTTAGTGGGAGAGGGAGGGAGAGGGCGCGGGGGAGGGGGGGAGGGGGCAGAGGCAGAGGGAGGGAGACGGGTAGTGGGAGGGAGAGGAGAGAGAGGGGTAGTGGGAAGGAGAGGGGGAGAGAGAGAGAGAGATAGGGAGATGGGGGAAGGAGGGGGGAGAGGAGAGAGGGAGACCGAGAGCGGTAGGAGCTACGGAAGGGGGGAGGGGAAGGGGGCGGCTCCTGAACTTTAAACATGGGGATGGGGTGATGGAGGGGAGGATAAGAGTTGGGGGTTAGGGACGTGTGAGGGGGAGACGAGGAGTGGGGGAGGGTGGGGAGGGGGAGACGAGGAGTGGGGGAGGTTGGGGAGGGGGAGACGAGGAGTGGGGGAGGGTGGGGAGGGGGAGACGAGGAGTGGGGGAGGGTGGGGAGGGGGAGACGAGGAGTGGGGGAGGGTGGGGAGGGGGAGACGAGGAGTGGGGGAGGGAAGGGAACGGAATGTGCTCGCGCCACCCGATTCAAAATGTCAGAATAACGTATAAGGGAAGATGCATAATTCACATGCGCGCCTGCCAGCCCGAATGTCAGCCGGAGCCAGCAGGCACTCGCGGGCCCCCTGCCGCCGCTTCCTCCTTCTCTTCTTCCTCATCCTCCTCATCGTCGTTGTCGTCACCATCGTCATCGTCATCGTCATCGTCATAGTCATAGTCATAGTCATAGTCATAGTCATAGTCATAGTCATCATCATCATCATCATCATCATCATCATCATCATCATCATCATCATCATCATCATCATCATCATCACCCCCCACCCCTACCAATTACCACCACCACTACATCATCACATTTAACTTCATAATTTTCACCATCATCTTTATCTGATCGTTCTCCTTCTCCTTCTTCTTATCTTCCTCCTCCTCCATCTCTACCTTCTCCTCCTTCTCTCTTTCCTTATCAAATTTCTCCTTAATATACGACAATGGTTAGCATGGGTTCACCGCCTAATAATAAGGGTTTATCCAACACCTTAATCTCGGGATAAGAAGGGATCTGCAAAGGAATCCAACACCCTTCCCCCTCTCTAATACCCCCACCTCCCCCCCACCGCCGCCCAACACGATCTAGAAGAATCTAGAAATCCAGTTCATGGGAGACGGTGAAAATGTCAGGCGGGAGAGACAGAGAGAGAAATAGCAGAAAAATGTATACAAATAGAGAGAGAGGGAGGGAGGGAGGGAGAGAGGGAGAAAGAGGAAAAGGAGAGGAGAGGAAGAGGGAAGGGAAAGGAGGAAGGGAGGAGAGGGAGGGGGAAGAAGGAGGAAGGGGGAGGAAGGGAGGAGAGAGAGAGAGAGAGAGAGAGAGAGGAGAGAGAGAGAGAGAGAGAGAGAGAAAGAGAAAGAGAAAGAGAAAGAGAAAGAGAAAGAGAAAGAGAAAGAGAGAGAAAGAGAAATAGAGAGAAAGAGAGAGAAAGAGAAATAGAGAGAGAGAGAGAGAAGAAGAAAATTAGCCTTTAACTCTACGCAGACAGGGAGAGAGACATAACCTTTACGGAATATGGTTAAAGAACAGGTTGAAAGCAAAGGGCGTTTAGAAGTTATATGGAGTCCACGTAATGAAAGAACAGGAATAAAGAAAGATGAACCTGAAGTAGAAGAAGAAATAAAGAAAGGTGACGATGATGGAAAACCGAAGAAGGAAAAGAAGAATAAGCAGCAAAGTGGGAAAGAAGAAGAAGAAGAAAAAGAAGAGGAAGAAGTAGACGAAGAAGAAGAAAAAGAAGAAAAAGAAAAAGGGTGGAGAAGAAGAAGAAAAAAAAGAAGAAGAAATAGAGGGGAGAAGAAGAAGAAGAAGAATAGAAGAATGAGGAGGAGCGTAGACGAGGAGAAGAACGAGATAAAAGAGTCCCGTTCACAAGATACTCTCCAAGCAGCGGTCACACAAGAAAGAGTTGACACCCGTGTTTACGCCGAACACAAACATAAACATTCCCACGACACCTTCGCCGGCGCCACTTGAGAAAGCGCCCGAGTTCCCGTTCCCACCAGAGACGCGGGCGGGACTCCCAAGATGCTGAGAAGACTCAACTAAGATGCTGACGAGACTCTCCTAAGATGCTGACGAAATTTTCCTAAGATGCTGATAAGACTCCTAAGATGCTGGTGAGACTTTTCGCAGATGCTGACGAGACTCAACTAAGATGCTGACGAAATTATCCTAAGATGCTGCGAAGACTCAACTAAGATGCTGAGAAGACTCAACTAAGATGCTGACGAAATTCTCCTAAGATGCTGAGAAGACTCAACTAAGATGCTGAGAAGACTCTCCTAAGATGCTGACGAGACTCTCCTAAGATGCTGACGAGACTCTCCTAAGATGTTGACGCGACTCTCCTAAGATGCTGACGAGACTCTCCTAAGATGCTGACGAAATTCTCCTAAGATGCTGACGAAATTCTCCTAAGATGCTGACGAAATTCTCCTAAGATGCTGACGCGACTCTCACTTGCCCTAACCTTGTGCATCTTTCTTATCCTGTGCCAAGTTCTTTTTTTAAAGCTTTCCTGTTATAATATTAGAAGAGAAAAATATGACTAAAATTCATGATTTATAACGAGCCATGTAAAGAGAGAGAGAGAGAGAGAGAGAGAGAGAGAGAGAGAGAGAGAGAGAGAAAGAGAAAGAGAAAGAGAGAGAGAGAGAGAGAGAGAAGAGAGAGAGAGAAAGAAAGAATGAGAAAGAATGAGAGAGAATGAAAAAGCAAGAGAAAGAAAGAAAAGAAAGAGAACAAAGCAGACGACGCTTCAGCCACCCCCCCCCCCCAACTCCCGACATCAGAGAAGCAAAGTAGCAGCAAGGAACAGTAGGCAGTAACAACAGCAGCAGTAGCAGTAGCAGCAGCAGCAGGAGGCAGCAGGCAGCAGGCGGGCGGGGTAATGATCGTACCCCAAGTGTTCCAGATGAAAAGATTGACATTTCTGCCTGGATGATTTCACCTCGGGAGATATATGACGGTCGGTATTCTCCTTTGCGCATCACCGCCCTCGTAAACCGTTTTGTGAGGAGGGGGGGGAGGGTATGGGGAGTACAAGAAATGGGGGGTAAGGGTAAAAGAGATGGTGGGGGGGGGTGAGGGGTAAAGGAGATGGTAGGGTATGGGGGGTACAAGAAATGGGGGGGGGGGTAGGGGTAAAAGAGATGGTGGGGGTAGGGGAGTACAAGAAATGGTAGGGGTATGGGGGTACAAGAAATGGGGGGGGGGGTAAGGGGTAAAAGAGATGGTGGGGGTATAGGGGTACAAGAAATGGGGGGGGGGTAAGGGGTAAAAGAGATGGTGGGGGTATAGGGGTACAAGAAATGGGGGGGGTAAGGGGTAAAAGAGATGGAAGGAGTATGGGGCGTACAAGAAATGGGGGGTAAGAGGATAGAGGGGGATGGGGTGAGGGGGTCTGAGAGATGGTAGAGGGTATAGGGTAGAGGAGGGGGGAGGCACAGGAGAGGAATGTGTAGGGGTGGGGGGTATGGAGGATGCACGAGAGGGAGGGGGAGGGTAGAGGAGGAGGAGGTGGGTGTATGTCGGGGATATGGGGGGGGGGTGGATGAGGAAAAGAATAAAATACGGGATAATGAGGATAGGCGTGGATAGAAAATGTATGAAAGAAAGAAAAGACAAGGGAGGGAGAGAGAGGGAGAGAGAGGGAGAGGGGGAGAGAGAGAGAGAGAGAGAGAGAGAGAGAGAGAGAGAGAGAGAGAGAGAGAGAGAGAGAGAGAGAGAGAGAGAGAGAGAGAGAGAGAGAGACCGCTGCCTATACGCTACGTCACGACTCGTCACGATCCGTGCCCAGGGCAATCAACTTGTCACAACGTACTTATTACAAGATCAGGAAAGGAGGGTGGGGGAGGGGAAGGGAAGGGAAGGGGGTTATGGAGGGGGAGGGGAAGGGGGGAAAGGTGGAAGCGTTTAGGGAAATCAATCGCCCAGAACATAACTAATAATTATGTCCAATTTTCTACTTCCCACGGGTCCGAACGCGGCCACGTGTCATCCATCTCCTTCGCGGCAAATAAACACAGGGGGGAGGGGGGGAGGAAGGAGGGGTCCCGCTTGCATTTTGATTTCGCGCCTTGTTTTCTCTATTTCACTCTGTCAGTCAGTCAGTCAGTCAGTCAGTCAGTCTGTCTGTCTGTCTGTCTGTCTGTCTGTCTGTCTGTCTGTCTGTCTGTCTGTCTGTCTGTCTGTCTGTCTGTCTGTCTGTCTGTCTGTCTCTCTCTCTCTCTCTCTCTCTCTCTCTCTCTCTCAGAGAAGAGAGAAGAGAAGGAGAGAGGGCAGAGAAATAAAAGACGATATTAGAGAAGAAGAGAAAAGAGAATGGACAGAGAAATGAAAGACGATATTAGAGAAGAGAGAAGATAAGAAGAAAGAGATGAGAGATGAGAGAGAGAGAGGAGAGAGAAAAGAAGAGAAGCGAGGAGAGAAGAAGAGAGAAGAAGAGAAGCGAAGAGAGAGAAGAAGAGAGAGAAGATCGAGAGAAGAGAAGCGAGTCGAGAAGAAGAGAAGCGAGGAGAGAAGAAGAGAAGCAAAGAAGAGAGAGAAGAGAGAAGAGAAGAGAGCGAGGATAGAGGAGAAGGGGGGGGAGGGAGGGCCAGAACTCGAAGCCAATAAATGCCCGGGCGAGGAGGTGCTACGAAAGAACAAAGGCTCGGAATCGCGCTGGAATGACGCTAATGAATGACGCGCGTGTGAACCTCATAAACTGTGCAGGCGCTGAGTGAGTGAGTGAGTTGGGTGTGAGCGAATGAGTGAGTGAGTGAGTGAGTTGGGTGTGAGCGAATGAGTGAGTGAGTGAGGGAATGAGGGAGTGAGTGAGTGGGCGAGTGAGTGAGAAAATAAATGAGTGAGTGAGTGGACGAGTTAGTGAGAAAATGAGTGAGTGGACGATTGAGAAAACGAGTGAGTGAGTGAGTTGGGTGTGAGCGAATGAGTGAGTGAGTGGACGAGTGAGTGAATGAGTGAGTGAGCGATTGTGTGTGTGTGTGTGTGTGTGTGTGTGTGTGTGTGTGTGTGTGTGTGTGTGTGTGTGTGTGTGTGTGTGTGTGCGCGCGCGCGCGTGTGTGTGTGCGTGCGTGTGTTCGTGCGTGCGTATGAAAGATGAGGAAGCGAAAGTAGAACATGTGCGAAAAACAAAAAAATGAAGCACATAAAAAGAAAAACGAAATAAAAGAGACAGAACGAAAACCGGGAGAAACGAAGACGAGAATAGACGTAAAAGGGAAGAGGAAATGCAGATGATAATGAAGGCAAAATGGAGGCAGGAAGCGCCACGCCAAAAGCGACCAGCTGTGATTGAGAACAAAATTGAAATTCTTTCCTTTGATTTAATCCATCGCTTTTTCCCCGCGTCTTTTTTTTTTCTTTTTTTTTTTTACTTCCTTTTTTAATGTATTTGGTGGTGTCGTCGGCGGTGGGGAGGAGGGGGGAGGGAGGAAGAGGAAGGGAGGGAGGGAGAGAGGGAGAGAGAGAGAGAGAGAGAGAGGAGAGAGAGAGAGAGAGCAGAGAGAGAGAGAGAGAGAGAGAGAGAGAGAGGAAGGAAGGGGAGAGAGAGAGGAAGGAAGGGTCAGAGAGAGAGAGGAACTTGTAATATTAAGAACAAGGAATAGGCGGAAATAATGAAAAAGAGGTATGGGATAAGATGATGAAGGAATAGGAGAGAGAAAAATAGAAGAGGAGGAAGAAACGGAAGGAGAAGAAAGAAGCCGCATAAGAATAAGAATAAAACAAAGAAACAGAGAAGAAAGAAACCAAATAATAACAGAGAGGACCCCGGGAAGCAGAGGGAACGAGGAGGATGAGAGAATAGAGGAGGGTAAAAGAGAGAAGGGAGGAGGAAGGAAGGAGGAGGGAGGAGGAGAAGGGGGAGGGCGGAAGGAGGGAGGAGGAAGGAGGGGAGGGAGGAGGATGGAGGGAAGGAGTGGGAGGGGAGGGTGGGGGGGTGAGACCTATTTTACATATGGCTCATTTCATAGTTTATTGGAATAAAAGTTTTATATTGATTTCGGCATAGTCTCTGAATACGAAAACAATTCCCAACCGCAGAAAGCGCATTCAACGCTGGATAAAGGGAGTAAAAGACAAAAAAAAAAACAGAAATGAAAAAAAAGAACAAAAGAGAGAGACACAGAGAGAGAGAGAGAATAAGAGAGAGCAAAGAAAAGAATCGACAAACAATGGAATAAAAAAAAGATCTCTCGGTTTGTCTCCCTCTTTCATCTCTTCGCATTCTATTACGACTTCATTATTGACAATCGCTAAAACAACGACGTCGTTATAAAACACACAACAAAACGACGCTCGGGAAATTAGAGTATGTATGTATATATATATGTATATATATATATATATATATATATATATATATAGATAGATAGATAGATAGATAGATACATAGATAGATAGATATATAGAAAACATAGATACATAGATACATACATACATATATACACACACACACATACATACATACACCACACACACACACACACACACATACACACACGCACGCACGCACGCACGCACGCACGCACGCACGCACGCACGCACGCACACACACACACACACACACACACACACACACACACACACACACACACACACACACACATTTATCAAAGCGTTATCCCCATCTTTATTCATATTTACTACCATAGCCGGAAAATATTTCATCCAACGCTTCAAAATGACGTTTTGTTTGCCAATGGACGATCGTCTTTTGTTTTCTTTTTTATTTATTTTTTTCTTTGTTCTAATTGTTATATGTTTTGACAGGTGAGCAACAGGGGGCGTGGCCTAATCGGGGAATATACAAGGCGTCTAATGAATAAGGATAATGAATATGAATAATGAATGGAGAAAAAGCGTCATTATTTCACGACGACATAAGGGCGAAGGGGTGGCGGGCGACCGTGAGCTGCGAAGGGGTTTGAAGCTTGAAGTATGGTGTTTATGGCGTCGAGCGGAACCATCAGACGTTTAATCTATGGTGCATTATTTCAAGACGTGTGATTCAGGTGATTTCAGGTGGAATTTTGGGCTGATGGAGTGGCGCCATATTCGTATCTTTCGTTTTTTTTGTTTTGCTTTTTGTTTTGTTTGGGGTGAGGGACGGAAGGTGTCAGTGATGATGTGTGTTTGTGTGATTTATACGCGTTTGTGGATGTGCATGTTTATGTACCGTACGTATGTGTTTGTATATAAATGTATGTGTATAAAATATAAACCGAGAGATAGATAAATAGACAGACAGACAGACAGACAGACAGACAGACAGACAGACAGACAGACAGACAGACAGACAGACAGACAGACAGACAGACACACACACACACACACACACGCACACACACACGCACACACACACACACACACACACACACACACACACACACACACACACACACACACAGCCAGACACATAGGCAGATAGATCGATAAATAATCACACGTATCTGTCTCTGGATAACAGTTTATATATATGTATCATACGCACACGGTCCAGCGAATACGCACACACACGCAAACACGTGGGCGATTTCTCCACGTCATCGCTTGCCCGTAATAGACGCCGTGGCAGAGGGTTTCGGAATCTATGTGGACTTGTGGAAAGAAAATCGAATACCACGTGAATAACCATTGGATAACAAGTGCCTAGGGTGTTTGGTTAGTAGTTTTATGGTTGAGGAAAAAACTATGTGGTAATCATA
>NC_091563.1:7757659-7789478 GCF_042767895.1 Penaeus vannamei
GCATCGTATTTATCTTCCTAGGCAGGGAGAAAAAAAAATGGATTTAACGTGATAGGTGTAGATTTTCCCGCGCGGAATCGGGAGAGGGAAAAAAAAAGAAACATTTATTTCTACATCTACTCGATCTAGATATGCATTTATTTGAAGGAAGGAATCATAGCTCGCATCTGGGGCCACCGGAAGCTCGCGAGTAACCATCTTGGCCGTCGTACATTTGACAGAAATCCCGTGTCAGAAAGGGAGAGAAATTTCCTTGTTTGTTTACTCTTGGCGAGGAGTAAGTGAGCGAGCATTCTTTGCACGTAGAGGCCGCCATTTTGCTTACACGCTCTGGGATTTTGTGGGGTGTAAATACGTATATATATATCTTTTTCTCTCTTTATTTTTTTATACTTGTCCCTTTTTTTTTGGCTGGTGTTTTGTTTTGTTTGTCTCGCTTTCTTTCTTTTTTTTTTTTTTACATGCTTTGGGTTGTTGCTTGTTTTGTGCCGTCTCTCTTTTTTTTCGTAGTGTGTCTATCTTCGTCTTTTCTATCTGTAATTCTCTTTATCTTTCTTATCTTTCTCTCTCTCTTTCTGTGTGTGTCTCTGCGTATATATGTCTTCCTACACGTTTGTCTATCTGTTTATCTATCTAACTGTCTGTCTGCCTGCCTGCCTGTCTGTCTAGATCTGTCTGTCTGTCTGTCTGTCTAGATCTGTCTGTCTGTCTCCGTCTCCGTGTTCCTCTGTCCCGCCCTCCCATCCCCGACCCTTTCCCTGCTAGCCATCTTTGTTTACATCTCCGTCGCGAGTTACTTCGTTATCGCGCAAGAAACAGTGCAGTTTGTTTTTGCTGCTTTTTAGGGCTTTCTTTACACCAGTCACTCGTCTGAATTTTGTTTACATAATGCCCCAGGAAAGATATTCGTCTTCCTCACTGGCTCCGAACATTCATTTGCATACAGACCGCAAGAATACTCATCAGCGCAAAGCAAACTTGCTTCTCTCTGATCTCAGTCTCTCTCGTTTGCCAACCTTCACCTCTCGGTTCTTTTTTTCTTCTCTTATCTCTCTCTCTCTCTCTCTCTCTCTCTCTCTCTCTCTCTCTCTCTCTCTCTCTCTCTCTCTCTCTCTCTCTCTCTCTCGTTTGTTTTTTGTTCTTTTGCTCATTTTCTTTCATTTCCTGGCTGGTCCTCTTCCGCTCTTAGAAATTAAACATGAGGTTCTCTGTGTTGTGTTTGAGAGAGAGAAAGGACAGGGGGAGGAAGAGGGAGAGGAAAGGGAGAGGGAGAGGGAGAGGGAGAGGGAGAGGAGAGGGGAGGGGAGGAGGGAGGGAGGGGAGAGAGGGGAGGGAGAGGGGGAGGAGGAGAGGGGGAGGGAGGGAAGGAGGAGGGAGGGAGGGGGAGGAGAGGGGAGGGAGAGGGAGGAGGGAGAGGGAGAGGGAGGGAGAGGGAGAGGGAGAGGAGAGGGAGAGGAGAGAGGGGAGAGGAGAGAGAGAGAGAGAGAGAGAGAGAGAGGGTGAGGGTGAGGGTGAGGGAGAAGGAGAAGAAGAAGAAGAAGAAGGGAGATTGAGAGGGAGAGAATGAGAAAGAGAGAGTGAGGGTGAGGAAGAGGAAAAAAATAAATAGTGAAAGTAAAGAAGGAGAAAAATAAAACAGGGAAACGACAGAAAAACGAAACAACCAAACCAAGAGATCAAGTAACAACAACAAAAAAATGTAAACAAATAACCCCGGGATAGGCCCCGAAACATACGCCTCCCCCCTCTCCCCTCCCCTCCCCTTCCCTTCCCTCAATTACCCCCCCACCCCCACTCCTCCAGCCACCCCTCTCCCCTTCTTTCCCCTCCCCTCCCCTCCACTCCCTCAATTACCCCCACCCCCCACCCCCACTCCTCCAGCCACCCCTCTCCCCTTCTTTCCCCTCCCCTCCCCTCCACTCCCTCAATTACCCCCACCCCCCACCCCACCCCCACTCCTCCAGCCCCCCTCCCCCCCTCCCCCACCCCCAAACGGAATACGAGCAATAAAACCTTATTTATTTCACGTTCTTACTCCTCCAGCTCATCTGTTAAGTGTCGCGGAGGAGGGATAAGACAAAGCTGAAGGGGGTGGGGTGGGGGTGGGGGTGGGGGCGGGGCGAGAAAGGTTTCGGGGGGAGAATCAGTGACGTGGAAGACGAGGAGAAAAAGGAGGAGGAGAGGGTGATGAGGATGATGATGGTGGTGGTGGTGGTGGTGGTGGTGGTGGTGGTGGTGGTGGTGATGATGATGATGATGATGATGATGGTGATGGTGATGGTGACGATGGTGATGGTGATAATAAAGATGAAGATGAAGATTATGAAGATGGTTTTGATTTCCTGAAACACAAACATACGATCCTTTGGGACAAATGAAAAAAAGAGGAAGAGAAAGAATAAGAAAAAATAGAAGAAAGAGAAAATAAGAAGAGGAAAGGTTGGCGGTAGAAGGAGAAGGAGAGGAAGAAAAAGAAGCGGTAGAGGGAGAAGGAGTGGAAGAAGAAGATGAGAAGAACGAATTAGGATGTGGACAGGAAATAGCTAAAGAATCTTAAAAAGGAAACAATAACAGGGATACCGTAGAAAAACAACAACAACAAAAACAAAAAACAGACCGACTATCTCCCCATCAGCCCTTTCAGAACGAAAGAGATTCAGAGCGCACCTAACATTCATATCCATATATATCCAAACAACAAAGGAAGTGCGGTTCAATAGCCATCGATTACCACATCAAATTTCTATCGTCACTTAGACACCGACGTACACACGAGCCTTACTACACGTTGCACCCTGTTTCCCCTCTCACCCTACTTCTCCCTTCTCCCCTCACCCTCTCCCCTCATCTGCCTCTTCTTCCTCTTCTCCTCACCCTATCTCCCACCTGCCTCTTCTTTTTCTTTCCCTCTCCTTGTCCTCTCACCTATTTCTCCCTTCTACCTCATCCTGCCCCCACCTACTTAACTCTTTTCCCCTCCCCTCCCTCTTCCCCTCACTCTGTAACTTCACTTACTTGTCCTTCTTCCCCTCACTCTGTCCCCCACCTATTTCTTCTCCCTTCCCTCATCCTCCTGTCCTCTGTCTCTTTTCCCTCCTTTCCTTCCCCCCTCCTTCTACCTCTTCTCCCTTTCCTATTCCCTACCCTCTATCTCCTTTCCCTCCCTCAACCCCTCCACCTTTACACCCTCCCCTCATCCCCCTCCCCTCTACCTCTTCTCCCTCCTTTCCTCACCCTATCCTCCACCCACCTTTACTCCCTCCTCTCCTCATCCCCCTGCGTCCCTACCTCTTCTCCCTCCTTCCCTCATCCCCCTACCCCCTACCTCTTATCCCTCCTTCCCTCACCCTATCCCCCACACCGTACCTTCTATCGCTTCTCCCTCCCCCCTCACCCCCCCGTCAGACGAAAGAGACGGTCGTGGTATTTAGTATCGTCAATATACTTTTTTTTTCGCCGTTGCATCACAGTCGATACCATTGAAAGCGAGAGATGGGACTCGTCCGTTATTGGAACAGATGTTGATTACGTTGTTTGTGACGTAAATTTTCTTCTTCATTTCGTTATATACATATGTATATATACGGTGCGTATCTCAAGTTTGGCCATCAGAATTAAAGTACACACATGTCCGTAAGCAAACCACAAACAAACAAAAAAATACCTGTAAGCGCATAAAATTACACAAACGGACACGAACAACCCCCTCCCCCCCCCAAAAAAAAAAATGGCGGCGGAGCACCGGTCGGCGAAATTACGAATCGATTTACATACACGTATAAATATATTTTTAAAACATTTTCCCCTCTAGATTATTTTCCGACTGTGAAATAATGGTATTGTAGACGAGGCTTGGGTTTATAATTAGAATTTGACTTTCATCGCAATGATGAAGAGCTCTAGAACAGAAATGTGCTTTGCATACTGATCAAATCCACATACTCAAAATGCGTTTTCGTGTTGGGCTCTCATTTGAATATACTCAGGTCTTTTTTTTCTTCTTCTTCCTCTCTCTCTCTCTCTCTCTTCTCTCTCTCTCTCTCTCTCTCTCTCTCTCTCTCTCGCTCTCTCTCTCTCTCTCTTTCTCACCATTTCACTAGATTATGAGAATAATTTACGAATTAAATGCATGTCAAACCACGTACTTAAAAACAATATAAATGATAATAAATACACTTACAAAAACAACACAAAAAAGGAACTGGCGTGTCCCAATGTAAACGTTTCATTAAAATTAGATTAAGAAAAAAAAACAAGAAAAAGAAATACATATAATACATAAATATAAAAAACGACAACCCAGCATCCGAACGACCGCAAACTGCTGAATTCGCCATTGCAAGCCCTTTCCCTCGCATTACCCGGAGAACTGCCAACTTGGCTGCTTCATTCCTTCTAAATAAACACTCCCTTGCAAGGAGGTGTCGGCGAGAGATCCACGTCATCGTTTTCTTTTGAGTCAATAACGAGCCTCCTTCGACAACTCATTCGGATCCTTGTCTTTTTTCAGCTGCGGCTTCGGCTTCGGCTTCGTTTTCGTCTTTTCGAACCGTAAAAGCATGAAAGTTGAAATGAATCTCAAATCATGTCCTTTATCTGGTGTGACAATTGGAGTGTCATGGTGTCATTTTCGTTCCAGATCTGACACGAGAACGGTTTCGTGTGTGAAGCGAACGTATCATTAATTCATAAAGAATGATGGCTTATTTCCAGGCGTATTTACAGCACTTACATAACAATTTCTTTTTTATCTTATTTACCTCATTACAACAGAAAGCATAATCAGGAATTAATAAATCTATTATTGTCTGACTTGATGTCCACATTATACATTGGTATACTTTATTTTTATTTCACGATGATAATAAAATCCGTAACGATGATAATGATAGTAATAATCTTAACCATCATCGCAATCATCACTGCTATCTTTATCATCACTATCCCTAGCATCATCATTTTATCACAACGCTCCCTCTCCCTCACAGCTACGGCGCGCAACCATACACCCGTAAGGCGTGATGGCGCGTCTCATAAATAAAATCAGTAACGATGATAATGATAGCAATAATCTTAACCACCATCACAACCATCAGTCATCATCATCACTGCTATCTTTATCATCACTATCCCTAGCATCATCATTTTATCACAACGCTCCCTCTCCCTCACAGCTACGGCGCGCAACCATACACCCGTAAGGCGTGATGGCGCGTCTCATATATAAAGTCAGTAACGATGATAATGATAAAAATAATCTTGACCATCATCACAATCATCACTCACCATCATCCCTGCTATCTTTATCATCACTATCCCTAGCATCATCATTTTATCACAACGCTCCTTCTCCCTCTCTGTTAAGGCGTCTCATAAATAAAATCAGCAACGATGATAATGATAGCAATAATCAACCATTATCACAATCATCGCTCACCATCATCCCTGCTATCTTTATCATCACTATCCCTAGCATCATCATTTTATCACAACGCTCCCTCTCCCTCACAGCTACGGCGCGCAACCATACACCCGTAAGGCGTGATGGCGCGTCTCATAAATAACCTGCAGCATCACACCGCCATCCGCCCTGCATTCTGTATCGGCTGTCCACAAAGCATTAAATTTGGTAAATAAATGAACAAATTTGCACAGCGATCCACAGCGGCAAGGGAAGGGAAAGGGGGATGGGGGTGGACGGGGAGGAAGAGGGGGTGGAAGAAGGGGGGAGGGGAAGGATAGAGGGTGGAGGGAGGTGATTTGGGGGGGTGACTTCATGGGGAGGGGGAGGGAGGGAGTACGTATGAGGTTGGGTGGGGTGGGGTGGGGTGGGGTGGCGTGGGATGGGGTGGGGTGGGGGAAGGGTGGGGGCGTGAGTGTGATGTACAACCTACCGCAATGTTCAGGCTTTCTGCGTCGTACCGGAAACACAAATTTTGAAATGTTTATTCTATTTCATTTATAAAAAAAAAAAAAAAAAAATTCTATTTACTTATTACAGGAAATATTACAGCTCCACCAACATGGCGCCTTTCTGTCTCCCAAAAGACCGTCCGCCATAAGCCCTATATACGAATTTCCTATATGGCAACCACTAGCTCATACGGTATACAGGCAGTCGATAAATATTATATATATATATATACAAACATTTCGTTCTACGCAGCACTCCTACAATATACAAAAAAGGGTGAACGTTGACAATGGGTTCACGAGGGAAAAAAAAGGGGGCAATATAACACATTTCACTACATCAAACACAGCATAACTGCCCAATGAACGAAATGCAATTAAATTCAGTATCGATGTAACGAAACAAAAACAGGATTTCGAAGCACGGAGCGCAAGGCAATTCGATGTGCGCGCCCCCCCATCCCCCCAATAACCTCCCATCCTCTCCCCTCCCCCCCACACCCCTCAAAAAAAAAAAAAAAAAAAAAAAAAAAAAAAAAAAAAAAAAACAGTCATGCATTCCAACTAAAACATGATATAACGCAGTCATTCCGCCGCCTGCCTCTTGACGTACCATTTGTACGGACGCAGTAATGTTCACAGGAAAAAAAATGTATATGCATGAAATCTTGTATAAGTGAGCAAACAACTGATACATCACAATGTTGATGAAACGGATAAAGCAAACGAAATGCAAGTTTTAATAATTTTTTGATCTATTTAAATATATGCATCTAGCTGTCTATTAAATATATGCATCTATCTATCTATTAAATATATGCATCTATCTATCTATTAAATATATGCATCTATCTATCTATCTATATTTTATATATAGGTGCATCTATCGTCTGTCTATCTATTTCTCTCTCTATCTGTAGAATGTGTATATATCTAGCTATCTGTCTATATATGCATCTATGCATATCTATTAAATATATGGAATTTATACTATCTTTTAAATATATGCATCCAGTATCTATCTATCGTGTTGATCTTATCTCCCTTGTTTCTCCTTCTATCTATTTCTCTCTCTATCTGTAGGATGTGTATATCTAGCTATATACACACACATGCATATACATCAAAATATATGGTCTTTTTTCTTCTTCTTCCTTCCTTCTTCTTCTTCCCTTTCTTCTTCTCTCTCTCTCTCTCTCTCTCTCTCTCTCTCTCTCTCTCTCTTCTCTCTCTCTTTCTTCTCTTTCTTTCTTTCTTTCTTTCTTTCTTTCTTTCTTTCTTTCCTGTCTGTTCCTTCTCTGTCTGTCTCTCTCTCTCTCTTCTCTCTCTCTCTCTCTCTCTCTTCCTATCTTTCCTTCTCTTTCATCCCTCTCTCTCTCTCTCTCTCTCTCTCGTCTCCCTGGATTTACCCCTTTTCCCCTCTCTCTCTCTCTCTCTCTCATCTCTCCCCATACTCTCTGATTCCTATCCATCTCCCGCCTCCCTGTCTTTATCCCCCTCTTCCCCCTTTCCCCTTTTCGGTCTCTCTCTCTCTTCTCATCTCTTGATTCCTATCCATCTCCCGCCTCCCTGTCTTTATCCCCCTCTTCCCCCTTTTTCCCCTTTTCGGTCTCTCTCTACCTCCATACAGCGCAGGATTTACAGCGACCCGACTTCGCCGCGGCACCCGACGCTCCGGCCAGCGGGCATAAACAAGGCCATATTGAAAGTACAACTGTTCTGTCGTGTAATTCTGGAATTTCACGGCCTCGGCAATTTTATGTGTTTTCCAATAGTGTGTATCATGAATTCTGCCGTTGCATTTAATGTAATAAAATAATAATGATAGAAAAAAAAAATATATGTGTATATATACGCTATACGTAACGGCGTATTCGGCAATGGCGCGCCATTATCGTATGAAAAGTGACGTTGTAGCATAAAAGGTTTTGATGCGAACATAAATTTTAATGGTTTTAAATGTTGATGGAATATTCTGGAATATTCGATGTAAGTTGTGCCATTGTTTTGCTCTGATGTTACATTAAGAGATACTGTAAACCTTTGAGTGACATTATATTTACAATGAATTTATAATCGTTATGGGAGCGACAGATGATAAACATAGGAATAGGAACACGTGATAAAGCAGGGGAAGTGACGTACAGAGGGTAGGAGGCATCAGGTTAAGCAAATTGGAAATATAAAAGGAAGAAGTATATCTGGAGAAGCGAAAGCGAACAGACGCGAAATCGACAGATGGAAGAGGATGAATAAACAATGAAAGAGGAGAGAGAGAGAGAGAAAGAGAAAGAGAAAGAAAAGAAAAAGAATCAAAGAAAAAGAAAACGAACGCGAAACATCGACACGAGACGAAACGAAAAAATAAACATTAAAAAAAAAACGAATAACGAAGGAGAGATGGAAGAACTTTAAAAAATCACACACGACAACGAAACAGAAACACGCAAGAAGGGAAGAAAAAGGACCCAAAACAAGACCCAGAATGTCGGAAAAGATGTCCATTAGCGGGGACGACAACACACGGGTGACGATATAACACAGGAATCTAAATGACGCTTAAAGAAGGACGAAGCGAAGGGAGGAGGTAAGAAAAGAGGGGGGGAAGGGAATAGATAAAGAGGAGGTGGAAGAAGTAGGAAAGAAGTATGGGAGCGGGGGAAGGGAAGAGATAAAGAGGAGGTGGAAGAAGGAGAAAAGAGAGTACAGGAGAGGGGAAAGAAAACGTTTGTATAGGAGAGGAGAGGAAAGAGAAAAAAAAGTGCAGGAGAAAGAGAAAGAGGAAGTAGGGGAAGGGAGAAAAAAAAAGATAAAAGGTGAGAGAGAGAGGGAGAGAAGAATAAGAGAGGAAGGAGGACGGCGCACCTAACAACATCTGAGGGCGTTAATAAGGAAAGAATGCCAAAAGGCTTGGGGGTTAGGTAGCCATGCCAGCACCTCCACGCTAACACAATAACGCCTTAATGACAAGAATAACAAAGGGTGAAGTGAAGGAGTGTTGGGCTACGGGGGGGGAGGGGGTAGAGAAGGAAGAAGAGGGAGTGAGAGGGGAGGATGGGGATGAAGGGAGGAGGGAGGAGGGAAGGAGGGACGGTGGGATGGAGATGAAGGAGGGGGTGTGAAGGGAGGGAGGAGGGAGGGAGGAGGAGGGAGAGAGGGAGGGAGGGAGGAGGGAGGAAAGAAGGGGGGATGAAGGGAGGAGGGAGAGGGAGGGAGGGAGGGAGAGGGAAGTGCGAGTGCGAAGAGCGATAAGAAGGAAGGGATGCGAGGGAAGTACGGAGGGGTTGGGAGGTTGGTGGTAGGGGGAGTGTGGGAAACAATAGATGAGGAAGTAATAGGAAATGGGAATGGAGTGAGGAAGGGGCATGGGGAGAAAGAGAGAATGGGAAAGGAAAGGGAAGGAAAGAAGGAAGCAATAGATGAATAAACACACATACAGAGAGAGAGAGAGAGAGAGAGAGAGAGAGAGAGAGAGAGAGAGAGAGAGAGAGAGAGAGAGAGAGAGAGAGAGAGAGAGAGAGAGAGAGAGAGAGGAAGATAGAGACAGAGACAAACAGACAGAGGATGACACACGAGAGAGAGAGAGAGAGAGAGAGAGAGAGAGAGAGAGAGAGAGAGAGAGAGAGAGAGAGAGAGAGAGAGAGAGAGAGAGAGAGAGAGAGAGAGAGAGAAAGGGGAGCACACGAGTCCCTTACGGCTCGCCAGCCCAAACAGTTATTAATGTTCAGCATCGATCAAAGGGATTCAAGTGGATTCAAGTTTGATGAAGATTTGTGAGTAACATATTAGTCTTCGGCCGCGAAACCTCTTCTCTTCGTGTCTTTATTTTTTATATTCATTCATTTCGTATTGCTCTAGATTCGTGGATTTATAAATGCTGAATAATATTTTATTTTTAATGTTTTCATAGCCCTTTTTTTCGGTTCCATCTGCCGCGCTAAATTTTAAAAACAAACAGAATCTTGTCAAAAATGAAATGCAAACCGTTAAGCGCATCTGTTTACAGACATTTTGTGAATGTTTATCTAAAGATATTTTCCTCTTTTTGGTTTCCCTTTCTCCTCCTTTTTTAAATATATTTTTTTCAACCTTTCTCTCATATTCTTTTCTTCGTACGCAACAAAAAGAGAAAGAAAAAAGAGAAAGAAAAAAAGAAAAAAAGGACGAGGGACGCATCTGGTCGATACAATCTACATACGATTTTGGGGATGTGAATCTAACCCAAAATCCAATGGCGAGAACTACCTTGGAATACGTGGGGGCCTGAGAGAGAGAGAGAGAGAGAGAGAGAGAGAGAGAGAGAGACAGAGAGAGAGAGGGACGTAGAGATGGTAGAGAGAGAGAGAGAGAGAATGTTGAGGTGAGAGAGAAAGAGAACGGGGGAAGAGGAGTGGGGAATGAGAGAGAAAGACAGAATAAGAGGGACGTAGGATGGTAGAGAGAATGGGGTGAAATGAGAGAAGAGAGAGAGAAGAGAGGAAGGTTGGGAATGAAGAGAAGGGAATAGGGAGAGAGAGAGAGAGAGAGAGAGAGAGAGAGAGAGAGAGAGAGACAGACAGACAGACAGACAGAGAAAGACCGACAGACACACAGGCAGAAAGACGGATAGACGGAATCAGAAACAGGGAGAAGGGGGCTAATAGACAAAAAAATAATAGGAAATGGGCAGTTTCGGGAACCATGTGTAAAAGGGGGATGGAACGAAGACAATAAACCGAGTGGGAAATATAACACTCATCACCGTATGTCTGTGAGTGAGTGCGTGAGTGAGTGTGTCCTTTTTGATCACCCTCAAGTAAAAGGATCTGCGTGTTTACGTGCGAAAGTGTGTGTACTCGTGCATGTGTGAAAACGAGTGTATGTGTAAGCGTGTGTCAGTGTGTCTGTCTGTGTCTCTGCATGTGAAATAAACAACCACAGGCGTCCAGCTGGGGTCCAGAAGGGGGCCAAAGCGGAGCCTAGAGAGAGGTGGGAAGGGGTCTGAGGGGACAGGGGGTCTGAGGGGACAGGGGTCTGGGGGGAGAGGGGCTGGGGAGAGGGGTTGAGGGGGGAAGGGAGGTCTGGGTGGGGGGAGTCGGAAGGGAAGGGTCTGAGGGTGGGGGTGGGGCGGAAGGGGGTGAAGGGAGGTCTGAGGGTGGGGGGGGGGGCGTAAGGGGGTGAAGGGAGGTCTGAGGGTGGGGGGGAGGAAGGGGTGAAGGGAGGTCTGAGGGAGGGGTGGGAGGGGCGGAAGGGGGCGCAGGGACCCCTTAGGAGGGCTGGGCGTGACCTCAGCTGACCAGACTACATCAGGGCGCAAACACAGTACTACGCTGGCCGGTGACATTCGGGGAGGGAGCGGTAAGCGGGAGAAAAAAGGAGTGATGGAATGAGAGAGAGAGAGAGAGAGAGAGAGAGAGAGAGAGAGAGAGAGAGAGAGAGAGAGAGAGAGAGAGAGAGAGAGAGAGAGAGAGGAGAGAGAGCGAGAGAGAGAGAGAGATTGATAGATAAAGAGAGAGAGAGAGAGAAAGGAGAGAGAGAGAGAGAGAGAGAGAGAGAGAGAGAGAGAGAGAGAGAGAGAGAGAGAGAGAGAGAGAGAGAGAGAGAGAGAGAAAGGAGAGAGAGAGAAAGGAGAGAGAGAGAGAGAGAGAGAGAGAGAGAGAGAGAGAGAGAGAGAGAGAGAGAGAGAGAGAGCCGAGGGGGGGAGGAGGAGGGGTGGGAGGGGGGGAAACGACCCACCCCTTCTGTCAACAGGACATCGGGGCCCTCACACGACCGCCCAAACCATCCATTGTCTCTATTATCACTGCCACACTTCTCCTCCCCGTCATCCCCCCTCCCCCCTCCCCCTCCAGGATCCCCAGCCCCCATTCTCGCCCCCCCCCTTCCAGTCTCCCGGTTCCTCTCCCTACCCCCCCGTTCCAGCCTCCCCTCTCCCCATTTCTCTTTGCCACACACACACACACACACACACACACACACACACACACACACACACACACACACACACACACACACACACACACACACACACACACACACACACACACACACACACACATATGTACGTATGCTTTAAATCTAATTTCAAGCTTATGGAAACCAGGCTGTGCATATATGATGATCCGAGTGGAGTGGGAGGGAGTAGGGTAAGGAGTGGGAGGGAGTGGGTAAGGAGAGGGAGGGAGTAGGGTAGAGAATGGGGGGGGAGGGAGTGGGGTAGAGTAAGGAAGGGGAAGAAGTAGGGTAAGGAGTTGGGAGTGGGCTGGGGAGTAGGGGAGTGAATGAAGGGAGGGAGGGGGTAGAAGGATAAGGGAGGCAGGTGGAGGGAGTGAGCTAGGGAGGAGTAGGGAGAGAGTGTGGGGAAGGAGTAGGAAGAGGGAGTGGGCTAGGGAGGAGTAGGGAGAGGAGTAGGGAGAGGGGAGTAGAGAGAGGAGTAGGGAGAGGAGTAGAGAGAAGAGTAGAGAGAGGAGTAGAGAGGAGTAGAGAGAAGAGTAGAGAGAGGAGTTGAGAGAGGATTAGGGAGGGAGGGAAGGGAGTGAGGTCACTGAGGACGTTGTAGGTACGGAGTCGAAAAAGATTTAAAATGTGACATTAGTGAAGATATTACTCAAGTTATTCAATAAGATTATAAATGGAAATTAACCCATAAAAAAGGAGAGTACGCATTGAAAGCATAAGAGTTAAGAGTAAATATACAAAAAAATAAAAAAAATAAAAAGATAAAAGAAATAATAATAATTAATTCCCACAAATGAAACAGAAATCATCATAAAAAGTTTTCAAACCAAACTATTAAATAAAATTCATACCCGAACGATGTAACGCATTAAAAAAAAATAAATAAATAAAAAAAAATACGAAACACTAAATAAATAAATACCCGAACAATATACCTCACCAAAAAAAAGAAGAAAAAACACGAAAAAAAGAAATAAGTGAAGAAAAGAAAAATCTAATTTATAAACTCGTAGACGAAAAAAAAACCTTTTCACGGTTCATGCCGATATCTTGAAAAATGAACTGAAAAAAGAACGGTGTAAAAATTTAGCCTTTCCTTCCTGCCCGATGCGTAACAGGTGGAGGGAAACAAGGAGTGAAATTAGGAAGAGGGAGAAGAGAAAGGAGGAAAAGAATGAGGAAGAGGGAGAAGAGGAAGGAGGAAAAGAATGAGGAAGAGGGAGAAGAGAAAGGAGGAAAATAATGAGGAAGAGGGAGAAGAGTAAGGAGGAAAATAATTAGGATGAGGGAGAAGAGAAAGGAGGAAAAGAATGAGGAAGAGGGAGAGAGAGGAGGAACAGAATGAGGAAGAGGGAGAGAGGGAAAGATGGAGATGGGGGTGGGGAGGAAGGAGAGAGAAAAAAATAATGGGAGGCGGGAAAACAAGGGACGGGTGAAAGTGCGAATAATAATAATAAATGCGATAAAGCTGGGAGAAAGGGAAGGATAAAAGGGAATGCTAAAACTTGAATAAAGAAGGAAAAAAAAAACAAAACTTTACGCCTCATTAATACGAAAGCGGAGCAGAAGCAGAGGGGAGCAAGAGGGAGAGGGAGAGGGAGAGGGAGGGGGAGGGGGAAGGCGAACAGGGGAAGAGGTGGAAGGAGGGAGAGGGGGTGGGCGTGAGAAGAGAAGGAGGGGGAGGGGGTTCGAAGAAGGAGGAAGGGGTGGGTGGCAAGGAGGGAAAAGGGCAAGGGGGAGACGAGGAGGGAAGGGGGCAGCGAAGATGTGGAAGGAGGGAGAAGGGGCAGCGAGGAGGGGAAGGAGAGAAGGAGGAGAGGAAGCAGCGAGGAGGGAGGAGAGAAGGAGGGAGAGAGAGCAGCGAGGAGGGAAGGAGAGAAGGAGGAAGAGGGAACAGCGAGGAGGAGAAGGAGAGAAGGAGGGAGAGGAAGCAGCGAGGAGGGGAGGAGAGAATGAGGGAGAGGAAGCAGCGAGGAGGGGAAGGAGAGAACGAGCGAAAGGAGGGAACGAGGAGAGGGGAGAACGAGCGAAAGGGGAGGGAGGGAGGACGAGGAGGAGGAGGAGGAGATAGGGCGAGAGATACAAATGATCAGAAAGGGAGGGAGAGACGGGACTCGATTTACAGCATCTTCTTATCTGCCGAGATGACTCAATCTATCGGCGCCGAATTATGCTCACCACTCGGGAGTTTTTTTTTTCCTCCTTTTTCCTCTTTCTCCTTTATTATCTTTTCCTTCCTCCGTCTTCTGCGTCTCTTCTGTCCTTTATTGTCTCTTCTCTGCCTCCCTCCCTTATTTCTTTTGTTATTTTCTCTCTTTATCTCTCTAATTTGTATTCTCTTGATTTGTTTTCATATTCTTTTATGCTTCTTCCATCTCTTTTATTTTCTTCTTATCTCTCTCCTTTGTTTCACCTCTCTCTCTCTCTCTCTCTCTCTCTCTCTCTCTCTCTCTCTCTCTCTCTCTCTCTCTCTCTCTCTCTCTCTCTCTCTCTTTCTCTCTCTCCTCTCTCTCTCTCTCTCTCTCTCTCCCTCTCTCTCTCTCTCTCTCTCTCTCTCTCTCCCTCTCTCTCTCTCTCTCTCTCTCTCTCTCATCTTCTCTTTTCCTTTACGCTTTCTCCTTTCCTTCTTTCTTCACGTTCTTCTTCTCGTGTTTCATCTCTCAGGTCTTGTGTGTGCAAATTTCTCCTATATATCTTTGCCTTATCCTCTTTTTTCCTTTTCTTTCGTCTTTTCAGAGAAGGTGATGAAGACAAAAGAGGAAGAAGACAAAGAAGAGATGAAGAAGAAAATTAAGAAGAGGAAGAATGAGAATGAGAATGAGGAAGGGAATAAAAAGAATAGGAATAAGGATGAGGATGACAATGAGGAGGAGGAGGAAGAGGAGTAGAAGAAGAAGAAGAAGAAGAAGAAGAAGAAAAGAAGTAGTAGAAGAAAGAGTAAAAGAAAGGTAACAACGAACAAAGCAACACCCAGCCACATCCAAATTCCCCAATCCTATCCCATAATTCCCCCCATATATATATACATTTCTCATCTCTCCCCCTTTCCTTTCATCCTTCAAAACAAGAAAAAAAAGGCAAGAAAGGGGACAACAAAACAAGAAATAGATGAGAACCCGCAGCCCCGTCCTCCTCCTCCCACAGCCTCGGTCCCATACAAGAATTCCCTCATCCCCATACACAGCCGCAGAATCAATTCCTTATCTATGGTTCCAAGGGCTTCTCGGAAGAGCAGGTTCGCCAGCTGAGACGGCCCGGGGAACTGATCTGCTGCGTGTCAGGAATACTCAAAGATCTTCTGAAGGCGATGGGGGCGCGCGCGCTCTCTCTTTCTCTTTCTGGCTGTCTCTGCCTGTATCTTTCTCTCTCTGTCTCTTTGTCTTTGGCTGTCTCTCTCTCTCTCTGTCTCTGCCTGTCTCTCTCTCCCTCTCTGTCTCTGCCTGTCTCTTTCTCTCTCTCTCCCTCTCTCCCTCTCTCTTCTCCTCTCTCTCTCTCTCTCTCTCTCTCTCTCTCTCTCTCTCTCTCTCTCTCTCTCTCTCTGTCTCTCTCTCTCTCTCTCTCTCTCTCTCTCTCTCTCTCTCTCTCGCACTCTCTCTCTGAGCGTGCGTGCGCGTGTGTAAGTGTAAGTATACGTGTAACTATGAGTGTGAGTGTGAATATAAGCGTAAGCGTGAGTGAGATGACTGTGTGCGTATTCGTGTAAACATCCGCATCCGTCCGCAAGTGTATGTGTGTATGTTAGTGACACTGTGTATATCTCTCTCTTTCGTACAATTTATTATGCATGCAGTGTATTCAAGAATTTTTCCCGTGTCTGTAATAAGGCCGCGGAATGCATGGTCGTCGGAACGCGGGAAAAAGATGTCTTTTCGCTCCAGTCGGGTTTGTTTCAGCTCCGGCCACGGGAGGTGATCGTGGGATTAAAAAAAAAGAAAAAAAAAAAAAGAAAAAAAGAATAAAGAAAAACAAGAAAAAAGAAAAAAGAATAAAGAAAAAAAGAAAAAGAATAAAGAAAAAACGAAAAAGGAAAATCATAACATTAGATAAAAAATTAATGTACACGAACAAAAATATGTAAATAATTATGTTCACGTAGGTCTATAGACAATAACAATTATATGTGTGTGTGTGTGTGTGTGTGTGTGTGTGTGTGTGTGTGTGTGTGTGTGTGTGTGTGTGTGTGTGTGTGTGTGTGTGTGTGTGTGTGTGTGTGTGTGTGTGTGTGTGTGTGTGTGTGTGTGTGTAAGTATGTGTGTGTGTGTGTCTGTGTGTCTGTTTGTGCGTGCGTGTGTGTAAAGTTAATATTTCCATATATGTACAAACACACCCATATAATCGCATTTAAGAGCCCGCATACATGCTAATCTCCCACTTATAAAAGAACTAATCAGAGTATATCAGAATGCCAAATACAAAGTGTTTCTGTTCCTAATAAACAATAACCTGGACACGATGTATGAAAATTGTCATGGCGTTGCGAAATTGGAAAACGAGAGAGACAGGAAGGAAAGTGGAGGGAGGGAAGGAGAGAAGAGAAGGGAGAGGGTGAGAGGAGTGCGAAGCGGAGAGGGGGAAATGGAGAGAGAGAGAGAGAGAGAGAGAGAGAGAGAGAGAGAGAGAGAGAGAGAGAGAGAGAGAGAGAGAGAGAGAGAAAAGAGAGAGAGAGAGAGAGAGAGAGAGAGAGAGAGAGAGAGAGAGAGAGAGAGAGAGAGAGAGAGAGAGAGAGAGAAAGTGCCTCAAAAAGAAAAAGAAAAAAGAGAGAGAAAAAACACAAAAAGCAAAGACAGAGACAAAGAGAAAGATCCCCCCTCCTTCCATCCCCCTCTCCTCCCTACCCCCCACCAAAAAAAAAAGACAAAGAAGCCGAAAAAAAAAAAAAAGGAAAAGAGAGAATCAGTTTAAAACAAAGAACTCCACACTCGAAACGCAGAATCCTCCAGCTCCAATTTTCCAGCAGGTAAATTAATTTTGACTTGGCAGTTTTAACATGGGTGGTACAGGGTCCGGTCCTTGCCTAAAACACCGCCGCGTCGGGCCATTATGTACGAGACTGAACGGCAGACGAAGGCCCTGCAATGCCCCTTCCTTCTGCCGGATTGCAAAGGGAGATGTACTCGACTATGGCTGCGTCGCTTGTCTTCCTGAGGGAGAGTACAGGACGTGGATCTGCTAGTTAATTCTGCGTGTGTGTTTATGTGTTTAGGTTACTGTGTGTTTATGTGTTTGGATTAGTGTGTGTTTACGAGTGGAAGCGAGTTTGGCGCCGTCGCATGTATGTGGGAGACTAAGGAAGAGTGGAGGAATGGAAATAAGGCGAGGTATAGAGGAATGTATTCTATATCAACATGTTTTCATACTTATCTACGTATCTATTAAAGATTGTATCAATTTATTTACGGATCTATATGTCCATACCAATCTAGCTATCTCTATGTACGAATCTCTCTCTCTCTCTCTCTCTCTCTCTCTCTCTCTCTCTCTCTCTCTCTCTCTCTCTCTCTCTCTCTCTCTCTCTCTCTCTCTCTCTCTCTCTCTATGTATGTATCTATTCATCACTCTGTCCATCTATCAATCTATCAATCTACCCACCTACCTATCCATATATCTCTATCTACCCGTCGATTCATCCCAAGGGAATAAGTCACCAATGGAGAACCACCTCAGCCCCCTCCCACCCCACCCCCACCCGCCCACACCCATGGAAAACCACCTCGCCCCAACCCCCCATCCCCCCACCCGCCCACACCCATGGAAAACCACCTTGCCCCCCCCATCCCCCACCCGCCCCACACCCATGGAAAACCACCTTGCCCCCTCCACCCCCCACCCGCCCACACCCATGGAACCCCCCACCCCCACCCGCCCACACCCATGGAAAACCACCTGCCCCCTCCCACCATCCCCCACCCCGCCCACACCCATGGAAAACCACCTCGCCCCTCCACCCCCACCCCCACCCGCCCACACCCATGGAAAACCACCTCGCCCCCACCCCCACCCCCACCCGCCCACACCCAAGGAAAACCACCTCGCCCCACCACTACCACCCATCCGCCCACACCCATGGAAAACTACCTCGCCCCGCCCACCCACGGAAAACCACCTCGCCCCTCGCCCTTCCACCCCATCCCCCACCCGCCCACACCCATGGAAAACTCCCCCTCGCCCCCTCCCCCCACACCCCCGCCCCCTACCCACAAACGAAGGGGTCGCGGGCAAAAACATCTCCGCAGCGAAGACGACAAAACAGGCAGCTCCACCTCCGAAGGGGAAGAAAAGACTCGTTTTATGCGAAGAATTTTGACGGATGGATCGCCTCGGCAACAGCTCCGTGAGAGGGAAGGAGGGAGGGAAGGAGGGAGAGAGGGAGAAAGGAGGGAGAGAGGGAGAGAGGGTGGGAAGTATGGGAGGAGGGAGAAGGGAGAAAGAAGGGAGAGAGGGAGAGAGGTTGGGAAGTAGGGAAGGAGGGAGAAAGAAGGAAGGAGAAGGGAGAAAGGAGGGAGAGGGAGGGATGGAGAGAGTGCGTGTGGGGTAGAGGGGGAGTGAGTGAGTGAGTGAGTGCGTGCGTGTGCGTGTGCGTGTGCGTGTGCGTGTGCGTGTGCGTGTGCGTGTGAGTGTAACAAACGCGCGCGCCCGTATGCATGTCTGTGTCTCCGTGCGTGAGGGCTGCGACGCGAGATAAAAGAAAAGAAGAGAAAGGAGGAGCAGCAAAGAGAAGAAGAAGAGGAGGAGGAGGAAAGGATAGAGAGAGGATAGGGGAAGCCCAGCGGACAAGGGGACTGAACAGGACGCGTGTAACATGAGATAAAACGTGGGAGGAGAGAGGGAGAAGAGGAAATAAATTAGCGGGTTTGGAAGAGCGGAATCGGATGAATGGACGGAAAAGGAAGAGGGAAGGATGAGAAGAGAGAGAAAGAAAGGATAATTGAGAGCTTAAAAAACGAAAACAATAGTGAGAGAAAAGGAATGTGGGGAATGAAGACATACGAAGAAAATTGTAAAATAAAATAAAATGAATAAAAGGGCAATAATAGATAATGAAAGTAGTTTCAGCAGTTATAATAATTATAATAACAATGATGATGATGATAATGGTAATAATAATATCGACAATAACAGTAATAATGATAATAATAACAATAATAATAATGTTAATGATAATAATAATGATGATGATAATAATAATAATGATAATAATGACAATAATGATAATGATAATAATAATAACAATGATAATAATATCAATGATAATAATAATAATTATTATTAATAACAACAGCAATAATAATAACAGTAACTATAAAACAAATAAAATAATATACCGAAAAAAAGATAAAGAAGCAAGATTAACGACCCCCCCCCTTCTCAAAGAGCAGGTACGACCCGTCATCTGGTACAACACCACCTCTGGAGGTCGTTGCCGCTGAAGAACAATGATCATTACGCTTAAACTACGACTGGTGGTTGGGGGAGAGGGAGAGGGAGAGGGAGAGGGAGAGGGAGAGGGAGAGGGAGAGGAAGAGGGAGGGAGAGAGAGAGAGAGAGAGAGAGAGAGAGAGAGAGAGAGAGAGAGAGAGAGAGAGAGAGAGAGAGAGAGAGAGAGTGAGAGAGAGAGAGTGAGAGGGGGAGAGGGAGAGGGAGGGAGAGAGAGGGAGAGGGAGAGGGAGAGGAAGAGGGAGAGGGAGAGGGAGAGGGAGAGGGAGAGGGAGATGGGAGATGGGAGGGGGAGATGGAGAGGGAGAGGGAGAAGGGAGGAGAGGGAGAGGGAGGAGAAGAAGGGAGGGAGGGAAGGAGGAAGGAGAGAGAGGAGAGGGAGAGGGAAAGGAGAGAGAGAGAGAGAGAGAGAGAGAGAGAGAGAGAGAGAGAGAGAGAGAGAGAGAGAGAGAGAGAGAGAGAGAGAGAGAGAGAGAGAGAGAGAGAGAGAAGAGGGAGAGGGAGAGAGGGAGAGGGAGAGGGAGAGGGAGAGGGAGAGAGAGGGAGAGGGAGAGGGAGAGAGAGAGAGAGAGCGAGCGAGAGAGAGAGAGAGAGAGCGAGCGAGAGCGAGCGAGAGCGAGCGAGCGAGAGCGAGAGAGAGATCGAGCGAGAGAGAGAGCGAGCGAGAGAGAGAGCGAGCGAGCGAGAGAAAGAGAAAGAGATAGAAAGAAACAAATGAACAGAGAGAAAGAGACAACAATCCCAACAACACCACCGCTTGCACGAGAGGAGCAAAGACCTGCTAAAAGGTATGGAAGGGGGGAAGGGGGAGGGGAGAGAGGGAGGGGAGAAGGAGGGGACGAAAGGGCTGAGAGGAGGGCCAAGGGGCGAAGGGCAAGGCAGGCCAGGTAAGGGCGGGGCGGAGTCGACCCTGCGGCGGGCGACGAGGGCGAGCCGGCGGGAGGAGCCTGCTTACTTAGTCATTACGTGAGATCTCGGCCGGCAGGGGGAGCTGCTGCTCGCCGCCCTTTCCCTCTTTCTCTCTCTCGCCCTCTACCTCTCTCTCTCTTTCTCTTTCTCTCTTCCTTTATCTCCCTTTTTCTTTTTCTCTCCTTCTCCCTATCCCTCTTACTCGCCCTCTCCCCCTTTCTCTCTCCCTCTTCCTAGCCCTCTCCCTCTTTCTCTTTCTCGCCCTCTCTCTCTCTCTTTCTCGCCCTCTCTCTCTCTCTCTCTCTCTTTCTCGCCCTTTCCCTCTTTCTCTCTCTCTCCCTCTTTCTCGCCCTCGCCCTCTCCCTCTCCCTCTCTCTCTCCCTCTCCCTCTTTCTCGCCCTCTCCCTCTCTCTCTTTCCCTCGCTCTAACTCTAACTGTCCCTCTTCCTGTCCTTGTCCCTCTTTCTCTCTCTCTCCCTCTTTCTATTTCTATCCCTCTGCCTCTTCCTCTTTTCCCCCTTTAATTCTAACTGTCCCTTTTCCTGTCCCTGCCCCTGGAAAAGGAGAAGGAGGAGGAGGAATATGAAAAGGAGAAAAAGAAGGAAGACGAGGAATAGGAGGGGCAGATGAAAAAGGAGGAAGAGAACGAAGAGAAAGAAAGAGGGGAGGAGTAGGAAGGGGAGGAGGAGAGCAGTAGTAAGAAGGAGAGGAGAAGAACAGGAGAAGGAAGGAGAGGAGAACAACAGAAGTAGGAAGGAGAGGAGGAGAGCAGGAGTAGGAAGGAGAGGAGAAGAACAGGAGTAGGAACGAGACGCGAAGAGGAGAAGAGGAGAGGGGGAGAGGGGGAGAGGGCAAGCAGGAAGCGGATTATGCGTATGAGAACTAAAGCCTGGAGGAATGAACGTAGCGACAAGGATAATAGAAGCAGGACCAACGGAGATAAATCGTGTAAACAGAGGAACAGAGAGAAGACGAATAAACAAGAGATATAGAGAGAGGATGATTATACGGTGGCATAGAAAGAGAGGGGATAAACAGAGATATAAAGAGATATGATAAACAGAAGAACAGAAAGAGAGAAAGGAATGATAAACAGGTGAACAGAGATGAATAAACAGAAAAATAGGGAGCGAGGAATGATGAACAGATGAACAGAGAAAGGATGAATAAAAAGGGAAACAGAGAGATGAAGAATGAGCAAAGAAACAAGGTAGAAATGAACAGAGAAACAGATCGAGAAGGAATAAAAAGGGAAACAGAAAGTGGATAAATGAACACAGAAACGTAGAGAGGAGGAGTAAAAGGGGAAACAGAGAGAGGAGGAATAAAAACGGAAACAGAGAGAAGAGGAATGAACACGGGAACAGAGAGAGGGAATTAGGGAAGGAGGGCACAGCTTAATTAAGGCCATTTACATCGTAAATGAACAATGGAATAAAACAATGCGAGAGAAAGAATAATATACTGCTAAACCAAACAATAGAGAGGTATAATATAATTCAAAAATTACATTGATAGTGTAACAGACATAAAGCAGAGGATGAGAATTGTCTTACTTTACGTCTGACAAAACCCTTTGAGTCCAACTTCTCTCGTGTTTCCTTTTTCTTGTTCTCCTGTCCCTTACCTTCCCTTTATCCGTCTTCCCTCATTCACTCGTTTCTTTTCTTTACCCTCCTCGTCTTCGGTCTCGTGTTTTGCTTTCTCATTGTTTCTTATTTAGTTTCTTATTTCTTATTCATTATTTATTGTCGCTTTTTTCTGTTTTTTTATTTTTTTCCTTGTCTAATTCTACCCTCAGGTTTTAATTATTATTTTTTTTCTTTTTTTATCTCCCATTTTCCTGTCCTTCTTTACACATTTCTGTATCTCCTTGGTTTATTGGCCTTCTCTTCCTCTCTCCTTTCCAGACCCTATTAAATACCCATACATTTGTTGCGAAGGTAGCCTCGTGGGGAGAGCAAAGGGGGTGAGGGGGGAGAGGGGGATGGGGGTCGAGTGGTCTATGGAGAGGAAAAAAAATATGATACACCTCTCTTCCTTCGTATCCCCTCTCCCTCCCCCCATCTTTCTCCCTTATCCCTTCTCCCTTCCCCAATCTTCCCCCCCTACCTTCCCTACCTTCTTCCCTCCCCCATCCTACTCCCTATCCCCTCTCTCGTCCGATAGTTCCCCCTTTCCCTTCCCCCTACCCCCTCTCCCTTTCCCCTCGCCCCCCCTACCCCCTCTCCCTTTCCCCTATCCCTCTCCCTTCCCCCTACCCCTCTCCCTTCCCCCTACCCCCTCTCCCTTCCCCCTAACCCTCTCAATCGTCCGATATTTCCCCCTTTCTCCTCCCTTTTCCCCTCTCCCCTCCCTCCCCTCCCCCTCCCCCTATTGGAACTATGGCGGCTCTCCCATATCTCAGAAATCATTCACGGCTCTGCTTCTCCTCCGCATTTGCCTCCATTAAGTAATGGTGAGGCGTACTTCTGGCAGGTCCCTTAAGGATGAAATATTCAAGGATGGAACTCTCGATATCCCCCCCCATCCCCCCCCTCTCTGTCTCTCTCTCTCTCTCCTTGCTATACTCTCTTTCCCTCCTTTCCCTCCCCCTCTCTCTCTCTCTGTCTTTCTCTTTCTCTTTCTTTCTTTCTTTCTCTCTCTCTCTCTCTCTCTCTCTCTCTCTCTCTCTCTCTCTCTCTCTCTCTCTCTCTCTCTCTCTCTCTCTCTCTCTCTCTCTCTCTCTCTCCGTCTCTCCTCACCAAACTATCCACCCGTTTCTCTCCATTCTCTTTCCTCCATCCCCTCGTTTCTCTCCCACTTGCCTCTTTCACCAGTTATTTCCCCTGCGCCGTTTCTCTCCCTTTCCTTTACTATCTCTAACACAGCCACTGCGACGGCCCACTGGCAGGGTCGAGCTCCTAAAGAGAAAATGAAATTCACGATCCAATTAAGGAGCAACTGATTCCTTGAAAAGAGGATATATATATATATATATATATATATATATATATATATATATATATATATATATATATATATATATATATATATACGTATACATACATATATATATAGATATATTTAAAGAGGGAGAGGAGGGAGAGGAGGGAGGGAGGGACGAGGAAGGAGGGAGGGAGGGAGGGAGGAAGGAGGGAGGGAGGGAGGAAGGAGGGAGAGAGGGAGGGAGGGAGGAGGAGAGAGAGAGAGAGAGAGAGAGAAGAGAGAGAGAGAGAGAGAGAGAGAGAGAGAGAGAGAGAGAGAGAGAGAGAGAGGGAGAGAGAGAGAGAGAGAGAGAGAGAGAGAGAGAGAGAGAGAGAGAGAGAGATTACAGAAGACCGCCTGATGCAATACCAAGGACATCCAGTTGTAGGCTCGTGTTTTTTTCGTCTAATTCTCTCTCCCTCTCTCCCTCTCCCCGTCCCCCACCGCCCCCTCCCCCCAATAATCAAATAAGGATCCTCCGCAAATCAAGAGTCGTTTATGATTTCACACGTGTATGCGCGTGTATCTGTTTCCCCTCTTCCTTGTTTCTCTTGTCTTCCCCTGCTAACTACCCCCGACAGGAACAGGGTGTCCTCGTCGTTCTCCTGTCCTTTCTTTCTTTCTTTCTTTCTTTTCTCTCTTTCTTTCTATCTCTTTCTTTCTTTCTTTCGATCTTTCTATCTCTTCTCTCTTTCTTTCTTGTTCTCTATCTCTTTCTCTCTTTCTTTCTTGTTCTCTATCTCTTTCTCTCTTTCTCTCTCTCTCTCTCTCTCTCTCTCTCTCTCTCTCTCTCTCTCTCTCTCTCTCTCTCTCTCTCTCTCTCTCTCACTCTTACTCTCACTCTCACTCTTACTCTTACTCTCACTCACTCACTCACTCTCACTCTCACTCTCACTCTCTCTCTCTCTCTCTCTCTCTCTCTCTCTCTCTCTCTCATGATCATCTCCTGACCTGTGTCCTTGCCTCTCCCTTTGTCCTCCCCTCCCCTCCCCCTCTCTCCCCTACTCTATCCTGCTCCTTATCCTAATCCCTTTTTTTCTCTCTCTCCTACTCCTTACTTCCCTCCTATCCTCACCCGCTCTCTCTCTGTCCTCCCTTTCTCCCTCTTTTTATTTCTGCGTCCCCTCTATCCTCAAACCCCCACCCTTGTTTCTCCTAATCCTTCCTACCTTATTTACTCACCCTCCCTCTCCTCCCTACCCACCTATCTCCCAACTCCCTCTACCCCTTTCTCCCTCCCGTTATCCATGTCTTGTCCCTCTCTCCTCTCCCCTCTCTCTTGTCCCCCTCTCTCCCTCCTGTTATCCGTGTCTTGGCTTTCTATCCTCTCCCTCCCCCGTCCTCTCTCTCTCCCGTCCCCCTCCTAACCCCCTCCCTCCCTCCTGTTATCCATGTCTTGCTCCTCTATCCTCTCCTCTCTCTCTCTCTCGTCCCACTCTTAATCCCCTCTCCCTCCCGTTAGCCATGTCTTGTCCCTCTATCCTTCTCCCCCCCCCCCTCTCTCTCTCTGTCTCTAGCTGTAGCTGTAGATTCTCTCTCTCTCTCTCTGTCTCTCTCTCTCTCTCTCTCTCTCTCTCTCTCTCTCTCTCTCTCTCTTTCTCTAGCTGTAGTAGCTGCTCTCTCTCTCTCCTCTGTCTCTCTCTCTCTCTCTCTCTCTCTCTCTCTCTCTCTCTCTCTCTCTCTCTCTCTCTCTCTCTCTCTCTCTCTCTCTCTCTCTCTCTCTGTCCTCCTTTCCAAACACATGCAATCTGGATGGACCAAAATCCCAGGGGACGCAACTGCTCTTCCCTCATAGGGATTTAATTGACAATCTCATGTTGGGATTTCGCTCACTGATCCACTCGGCGCTCACCCTATTCTCCTCTCTCTCTCTCCTTCTCTCTCTGTCTGTCTCTTTCTCTCTCTGTCTGTCTGTCTGTCTCTTTCTCTCTCTTTCTCTCTCTCTCTCTCTATCTATCTATCTCTCTCTCTCTCTCTCTCTCTCTCTCTCTCTCTCTCTCTCTCTCTCTCTCTCTCTCTTCTTCTTCTTCTTCTTCTCTTTCTGTTTTTCCTCATTCTCTTATTTTCTCACTTTCTCTTTTTCTCCCTCCCCGCCCCTCTCTTTCTCTTTCTCTCCGTCGACCCCACCCCCTCTCTCTATTCTTCTCTTCCTCTTTCTCCCTCGTCCATCATCCCTCCCTCCCTACCTCTTGCTCTCCTTCCCCTTCTCACTTTCCCGTTTTTATTCCTTCCTTCCCGTCTCTATCCTTCGTCTAGATTTACTTCTCATCTTACCCTCGACCTTTTAATTTTGTTTTGCTTCAATCAGGGCCTCTGTCAACTAATTCTATCTGCTCCCTTCTGCCTTCTCCCTCTTTCTCTTACTTTCTTTCAGATTCTGTTTATTTCTGTTCTCTGTTATCTATTTGTCTGCCTGCCTGTCTGTCTGTCTCTCTGTTTTCATATCGATTTATATGTATATCTATTTATCCATCTATCTATTTATCTATCCATCTATTTATCCATCTATCTATCTATCTATTTATCCATCTATCTATCCATCTATCTGCCTACCTACCTACCTACCTAAAAAAACACTCCATCACATTAAATCTTAAAAAAAAAGACAAAAAAAAAAAAAATCCTAAGGTGCACTTGTGTCCATCACGTTTGTGGCATAAAATCTGTAGAGAGAATAAGCCTTGCCCTATAGCGCGGGGGGTCCTTAAGGGTCTCCTCTCCATACTAATCGAAAGTAAACACAGTCTCTATGGGTGTGTGATTCCTCAAAGGTTCGCGGGATAAGGGAGATCTCATCTAAGATGGAGAGGTAGGGTGAGTTGAGGGTCGGAAAAAAGGGGGAGAGGGAGAGGGAGAGAGAGAGAGGACGTAAGGGATGAGGTGGATGATGAGGGAGAGGGAGAAAGAGAGGACGTAAAGGATGGGGGTGGATGATGAGGGAGAGGGAAAGGACGTGAGAGATGGGGTGGAGGGAGAGGGAGAGAGGGTGAGGGAGAGGAGAGGGGGTGAGAGGTGTGAAAGTTGGGGTGAGGGAGAGAGATGAGAGATGAGGGCGAGAGTATGGGTTAAGAGTGTGGGAGTGAGAGAGGGAGAGGATAAAGAGGGTAAGAAAAGAGAGAGAGAGAGAGAGAGAGAGAGAGAGAGAGAGAGAGAGAGAGAGAGAGAGAGAGAGAGAGAGAGAGAGAGAGAGAGAGAGAAATAGAGAGAGAAATAGAGAAATAAATAGAGAAATAAATAGAGAAATAAATAGAGAAAAAAAAGAAAGAGAGAGAGAAAGAAATAGAGAAAAAAAGGAGAGAGAAAAACAGGAAGAAAGAGAGCGATAACACGAAGGCCATCGAGCGAGAGACCGCGCCAGACCGCCAGGGAGAGGAGGCCGAGAACGGAGACACGGAGGCGGGGAAATGGAATGGCCGGAGGGACGCAGGTTCGATTCCCGCGGCACTTCGGTCTCACATCGAGTGTTTGAGCGGCGCACGTGACCCCCGAGTGGCCATAGCCGATACCTGAAGCACGTATATACCATCCACACTCGCCGGGATAAACATGCTTGATCCCGCGTCCACTGGGCAGCGCCATTTTTGTTTTACCCCGCGCCCGCTAACAGAATTATGACACTCCGACAACAGCAGCGCAGCGCCCGGCGTGTGTATCTTCCCTTTTTCGCTTTTTCTTTTTTTTCTCTCTCTCTCCCTTTCTGACATGCTTTTTCATAATCTTTGATTTTTAGAGCTAGATCTGCAATGGCCGGTTCATTTTTTATTCCGTTTCTTTTCACTATATCGATCGACCTTTTTTCACCAATGCCCATGGCACCGAACGCATATGTTCGCACCTGTTTTTATACGAGAGAGAAAAATCCACCTTTTTCTCTCTACACCTCTATCTGTCTCTGCATCTCTACCTATCTATATATCGGTCTCTATATTCCACCTCTCATAAACCTGCCGTCAGAGGAAGGAGGCGGTGACGTAATCTTTCGGCGATTGATTTTATGTCTGCATCTATCTCTCTCTCTCTATCTATCTATATACATACATACATTTATATCCAAGTATACACACACACACACACACACACACACACACATATATAATCTATCTATCAATCTATATATATATAATATTTCGTATCATATATATATTTTTTTCTTTTTCTTTTTTCGTAGGGGGATTCTCCCCTTCTATCCATTTTTATCATTTTTCCTAACCTTTCCTCCGTTTTTTCCTTTGACAAGCCCCCCGAAAAAGATTGGATGAACACAGGAGTCTCCGGAAAACGCAGAGACAGGAAGCAGTTCTTCTCGGAGCTTTTGGGAAGGGGAAGGGAGAGGAGGAGGGGGGGGGGGTAGCGTGTGGAAAGGGAAGGAGGGGAGAGGAGGAGGAGGTGGAGGAGGAAGAAGAAGAGGAAGAGGAGGGAGGAGGGGGAAAAAGAAGAGGAGGAGGAGGAAGAAGAGGAGGAGGAAGAAGAGGAGGAAAGGAGGAGGAGGAGGAGGAAGAAGAAGAAGAAGAAGAGGAGGACGAACAGGAAGAGGAAGAAGAGTAGGAGGCGGAGGAAGAAAAGGAGGAAAAACTACAACTAAAAAAAGGTAAAAGGAAGAAAAAAAGAGAAACAAGGGAAGGAAGAAGATGAAGAGGAGAAGGAAGAAGCGGAGGATGAGGCTGAGGGAGCGGGAGGTCTTGGGCAAACAGGGAGAATTTCCCAGAAAAACAGACAACCATCTCCTTTTGGACCCTTGTGGTAGAAAAGGTGGAGGGGGAAGGAGGAGGGTGGAGGGAGGAGGAGGGGAGGAAAAGGGGAGGTGGGGAGAGGAGGAAAGAGAGGGAGGTGGGGGGAGGAGGGAGGGAGGGAGGTAGGAAAGGTAGGAAGGAGAGGGGGGAGGAAAGGGAGGAAGGAGAGGGATGGGAAAGGGGAGGGGGAGGAAGGAAGGAGGGGAGGAATGAAGTTAGGGGGTGGGGGAGGTGGCAAGGATGGAGGAGGAGGAAGAGGAGGAGGGAAAGAAGGAATGGAAAGAGGGGATTGGGGGAAAGGGAGGGAGGAGGAAGAGAGGATAGAGAGGGAATCCTGGAAGAGGTAGTGGACAGGAGGCGGTAGAGGGGGGGGGGGAGAGGGATGGGAGGCGGGGAGGTGAAGCCTGGGGAGGGGAGGGGGGAGAGGGGAGAGGGGAGGGGGCGTGGCAGAAGAGCCCTCAAACTGTATTGGCTGCTGCATTATCCTGCCACGGTGGCTGCTTGGGCCTTGTTTTGACTTGGCGCTGTTGTCTTTTTATTTTCACCCAAAGAGCTATTTTATTTCCTGGCGAATTTATTTCTTGCTGTGTGGCTTATCAGATGCCCTCGTTTTTCGTTGTGTATATGTCTGCCTGCCTGTTTATCTGTCCTCTCTCTCTCTCTCTCTCTCTCTCTCTCTCTCTCTCTCTTCTCTCTCTCTCTCTCTCTCCCCTCTCTCTCTCTCTCTCTCTCTCTCTCTCTCCCTCTCTCTCCCTCTCTCTCTCTCCCTCTCTCTCTCTCTCTCTCTCTCTCTCTCTCTCTCTCTCCTTCTCCCTCTCTCCGCATCTGAAACAATCTACCTGATTTGGAGGAAATATTTGAACGACTTCCACGCCAATCATACTTCAATCTTTTATTTTTAGCAATCAGCCTCGCCAAAAGCAAATAAATTTTTTGAAGCCGTCAACTATGAGATAATGGACGACTTCAAATATGCAAACTGATCGCTACCCGGACACGTAACAAAACCGAAGGCCAACCGAATTTCTGCGCCGAAATATATCTAGACAGATTGATATAGATAGATTGATAAATTTAGATAGAGGTAGACAGATAGATAGATATAAATATGTAACAAAACCGAAGGCCAACCGAATTTCTGCGCCGAAATATATCTAGACAGATTGATATAGATAGATTGATAAATTCAGATAGAGGTAGACAGATAGATAGATGTAAATATGTTTCAGGGAGGTAATTGTTTACGGGAATCTTTTTCAAAATACCCTTAGATAATGCTATTGGAGACGTCATTTTTCAGGAAAACGTGTCATATCCTATTCATCTCCAATCAGTCAACCTGGATGGAAATATATATAATATATATATATATATATATATATATATATATATATATATATATATACATATATACATACATATATACATATATACATACATACATTCATTATATATATAAATAAATATATGTGTGTGTGTGTGTGTGTGTGTGTGTGTGTGTGTGTGTGTGTGTATGTGTATGTGTATGTGTATGTGTATGTGTATGTGTATGTGTATGTGTATGTGTATGTGTATGTGCGTGTGCGTGCGCGTGTGCGTGCGTGTAAGAGACAGACGGTTTCTATTGTTTATCTGAAATAAAGAATATTCCAATATGTGACGCTGTTTGGGGCTGGAAACTCCATTTTAATTCTAATATGGCGCAGTCAGTTTCATTAACCTGCAATTTTGCTCTGTGTAATACAAGCGACACCTTTGCTACACCTACAGTAGGATAAACTGATTAAAAAAAATAATAAATTACATTAATCAGGATTGAAAGCAATGATAAAAAACGGCTTTCTCTGTATGATAAATGTGAAAAAGAATATTTGGAATAATGAAAATCAGAATTACATTTGCCAGTCCTCATATGTAAATTCACGCATGTAAAAATTGCGCCATAGATATCCTCTCTACATTTTGATGTTTGTCTCTCTCTCTCTCTCTCTCCCACTCTATTTATCTGTCTCTGCCTCTCTCTCTCTCTCTCTGCCTCTCTCTCTCTCTCTCTCTCTCTCATTCTCTCTCTCTCTCTCACCTCTCTCTCTCTCATTCTCTCTCTCTCTCTCTCTCTCTCTCTCTCTCTCTCTCTCTCTCTCTCTCTCTCTCTCTCTCTCTCTCTCTCTCTCTCCCCTCCCTCCCACTCTATTTATCTGTCTCTGTCTCTCTCTCTCCCTCTCTACTTATCTGTCTCTGCCTCTGATAATTTTTTCCTTCCTTTCTCGCCATGCGGACGAAGAAGTCTGTCTGTCTGTCTGCCCCTCCCCCCCCACCCTTCTCTCTCTCTCTCTCTCTCTCTCTTCCCCTTTTCGCAGACCTGGAGGAAGAGAGCAAGGGAAGGAAGGAGTGGGAGGGAAGTGCGTAGAAGTGTGTGTTATGGGGCCGACGGAAGGCTAAGGTCTAAAGCGTGTCATTAAAGTTTGAGACAAGTAATTAACTCTCCTTTACGGGCCGCGTTCCCCTCCCTCCCTCTCTCCCTCTCTCCTACTCTCTCTCTCTCTCTCTCTTTCCCCTTCCCTCCCTCCCTCGCTCCTACTCTCTCTCTCTCTCTCTCCCCTTCCCTTTCCTCCCTCGCTCCTACTCTCTCTCTCGCTCTCTCTCCTATTCTCTCCCTCGCTCCTACTCTCTCTGTCTCTCCTTCTCTCCCTCATTTTCTGTCTTGTCTTGTCTGTTTCCCTGTCTCTCTCTCATTTCCTTCCCTTTCCCCTTCTCTTTTTCCGTTTGCTTTTCCCTTCTCTCTTTCCCTTTCCTTTCTCCTTTCAGCTTCCTCTCTTTCCATTTCCCTTCCCCTTCTCTCTTTTTTCTCTCTTTCCATCCAAGGAAGCAGTAACGGAAGAAGGGACAGGAGAAAAAGGGGTTAAATAAAGTGAGTGGAAAACGGGAGGGACTTTATACATTCTATTCCTTGTAATTAAAACCTCCAATGAAATCGGTTTACGGGTTTCTATTACGCAGGGAGGGCAGAATGACGTCATCACGGCCCTTTGACTTTTGTTAAAGGTTTGTTTTGGGGCGAATCGAAAACGCGCGGGAAGCACATTCTGAATAAAATACACGAGCGGAAAGGAACCACGCTTGTGTATGGGATAGATCTCTGAAGATGGTAAGACAAGATGTAGGGTATACGGAGATACGAGCACGTACACACACACGCACACGCACACGCACACGCACACGCGCACACACACACACACACACACACACACACACACACACACACACACACACACACACACACACACACACACACACACACACACACACACACACACACACACAAACACATACACACGTGCACACACAGAAAGAGAGAGAGAGAGAGAGAGAGAGAGAGAGAGAGAGAGAGAGAGAGAGAGAGAGAGAGAGAGAGAGAGAGAGAGAGAGAGAGAGAGAGAGAAAGTCGGGAAAGAAAGAGCAATGCAAGGTAAAAACAGAAATAACTGCGAGAGAGGGAGAGAAAAGAGAAGGCAAAAGAGAGTCCCGCATTGACCAACGACCTCCATCTAATTGGAACTTGACTACCCAAACGGTTCCTATAAATTCGAAATACTCACTGGATGGAATAACAGAGAACCTGATGTCCGAATTTGCATTCCCAAACGCCGGGTCGTTTCCAAAAGTTGACTGTGTAAACAGGAACGTTAAAAAAAAAACTTTGAGTTATAGCACGCGACTTGACATAAACTTGAAATACGGAGCTAAAACTCCCAGTCTGCATAACAAACTTTTCTCCAACCCTGATTTAGTGTACCAGATAGCACCCTTGATCCTTAGATGCAACTGACATTAAATAAAAAACGACGCTAAAACACCCTCGCGATGAAGCCGGATCGCCCGCTGCGACTCCAAAGCTCTCTCCTCGATTTTTTTTTTCGTAATTTTTAACG
>NC_091563.1:7789978-7797478 GCF_042767895.1 Penaeus vannamei
AGGGGGGGCGGGGCTGGAGAGGGGAGGGGAAAAGGGTGAGAAGGGGGGGTGGAGGGAGGGGGAGAGGGAAGGGGAGAGATGGGGATGGAGAGAGGGAAGGAAGGAGAGGAGGGGGGGGGGAAAGAGGGGGAGAGGGGGGGGGAGAGGGGAGAGGAAAGAGGGTGAGAAGGGGGGGTGGAGGGAGAGGAGAGGGAAGAGGAGAGATGGGAGGGGAGAGGGGAGAAAGATGGAAGATGGATGCAGAGAGAGGGAGAGAGAGAGACAGAAAAAGAGAAAAGAGAAGAGAGAGGGAGAGAGAGAGAGAGAGAGAGAGAGAGAGAGAGAGAGAGAGAGAGAGAGAGAGAGAGAGAGAGAGAGAGAGAGAGAGAGAGAGAGAGAGAAAGAAAAAGCCCAAAGAAGAAAAAAAGAAAAGAACAAGAAGAAAAGACAAAACCAACCATAAATCCGAAACAAAAGAACAACAAAGACCAGGAAGAAGGACACAAGAAGAAGAAAATCAGAAAAAAACGAAGAAGAAAGAAGAAAAAAGAAACGCCAAGAAATATGACGAAGCAGAACCGAAAGACAGAGAAAAAGAACAGAATCAGCCAGAGAAAAAGAACAGAATCAGCCAGAGAAAAAGAACAGAATCAGCCAGAGAAGAAGAACAGAATCAGCAAGCTTGTAGAGCATCGGCAGCGACCGCATAGGCCCAAACGGGAGCCCAGCCAATAGGCCTTTGGGGAGATAATCATCTATGGGCGGCGTATAAACACAGAGTCAGAGGCTCTCACAAAAGCAACATTACCAAACATTGGATATCGAAAAGGGAATTCCCCTGATCCTTCAACGCAAGAAAAAAAAAAAAAAAAAAAAAAAAGAAGAAGGAGAAGATGGAATTAACATTATTATTTTCTTTTTCCTTGAGATGGGAGTGTGATGGGAGAGGGCGGGGTGGGGGGGGGGGGGTGGAAGTATGAGGAGGAAGGGGGAGGGTAGAGAGGGTGTAAGAGGGGAGGGGGAGGGAGGGGTAGGTTCTTTGAAAAACACCTGTGGATGTGCGTCGGTCTGGACTATGCTGTTCTCCCGGTGGATGAGGGAGAGGAGGGGGAGGGGAGGGGGAGGAAAGGAGAGAAAGAGAGAGGAGGGGAGGAAAAGAAAGAAAGAGGGGGAGGGGAGAGGAGGAAACGAGGGAAGGGGAGGGGAGAAGAGAAAAAAAAATGGGAGGGGAGGGGAGAAGAAGAAACAAGGGAAGGGGAGGGGAGAAGAAGAAACAAGGGAAGGGGAGGGGAGAAGAGTGGGGAAGAGAGAAGGGGAGGAGGAGGGAGAGGGAGAAAAATGGAGAGGAAGAGTCTGAGAGGCGAAAGAGGAGAGAAGACGGGAGATAAACCCTTAAAAACTAAAACAGAAATCCCGGTCTAGCAATCAATCAACCACATTTCACAATTCTATCTTCCTAACACACCCAAAAAAACTATCTCTCCCACAACCCAACCCCATTAAAAAAGAGAAAACCTCCCCCTCCCCCCACCAATTAACCAACCCCATTAAAAAAGAGAAAACCTCCCTCTCCCCACCAATTAACCAACCCCATTAAAAAGAGAGAAAGAAAAACTCCCTGTTCCCCTATTAACCAACCCCATTAAAAACAAAAAAAAAACAACAAAAAAAAAAACACTCGCCATCACAACCGTTCTGAAAATGGGACGAAATCAGCAGCCTTAATTTCAAAAAGGATTTATTCATGGCGACGAAATGATCATCAAAGTGAGTGGCTCGGTAGCACATTTGATATCAGTGCGTATCAAAACCGGTCAGGACGAAAATGCATTTTTTTGTGCATTTGCAAAGTCAGAGGGAGGCTGGAAATGAGAGAGAATGAGAGAGAATGAGAGAGAGAGAGAGGGGGGGGAGAGAGGGAGGGAGGGAGGGAGGGAGGGAGGGAGGAGGGAGGGAGGGAGGGGAGGGAGGGAGGGAGGGAGGGAGGGAGGGAGGGAGGGAGGGAGGGAGGTGAAATGAGGAGAATGAGAGAGAGAGAAGGGGGGAGGGAGGAGGGAGAGAGGGAGGAGGGGAAGGGGATGGAGAGGGGGAGGGAGAGGGAGAGAGAGGGAGGGGGGGGGAGGGGGAGGAGAAAGGGGGAGGGAGGGAGGGGAGGAGGGAGGGAGGGAGGGAGAGAGAGGAGGGAGAGAGAGAGACAGAGAGAGAGAGAGAGAGAGAGAGAGAGAGAGAGAGAGAGAGAGAGAGAGAGAGAGAGAGAGAGAGGGAAAAGAATGAAGCGTATTAAAACGCTTTAAAACAAGCAAGAACAAAATATGATTGATTGATGACAAAAATATAAAAACATTATTGCGTATGTGGATTTGATATGTTTGCACACACACACACACACACACACACACACACACACACACACACACACACACACACACACACACACACACACACACACACACACAACACATACACATACACATACACATACACATACACATACACACACACACACACACACACACAAACACACACACACACATACACACACACACACACAATATATATATATATATATATATATATATATATATATATATATATATATATATATATATATATATATATATATATACATACAAAAACACATAAAGACATCAAATAATCTCAAAGACAAAACCGACCGTACAAAATGGCCAAAGATGAATCATTAATAAGCTCGTAACTCCCAGGTCGGCTCATCGTATTACCGAAAGTGCGATGCTACGAACAATAACAATAAAAAAAGAAAAGAAACGAAGAAAAAAAAATCTTTCCCAAATTCTTATCTTCAAGACAGAGACCCTGACGCACATAGGCCTAAGTGCCACGGGAAACCGACCCTTGCGCCCGGATGTATTGAGGCTCATTTTCCCACCACTAATTTCCAAGGAGGTCGGGATGAAGGGGGAGAGCGAAGGGAGAGAGAGAGAGAAGGGATGGATGGAGGGAGGGGATGGGGGGCAGAAAAGGAGGGGGGGGGGGGGAGGGAGGGTGGGGGGGGGAGGAGGGTCTTCCGGCGGGTATCGATCTTATGGAATATTTACGAAAGATGTCTCGGCGCCTTCGGTTGTGCCACCCACCCTGCCCCTCCCTCCCCGCTCCCCATCACCCCTCCTCCCCACCTCCCCAATCCCCAACCCTAAATGGCCGGCTTTCTCCTTACAATTTTCGCGTCGGTTGCAGCTCTGACGTCTACTTACATAGCACTGTCATCTCCCCTCTGTGGATACTGTTCCTCTCCCTCTCCCGCTCGCTCTTGCTCACAGATAGACGCGTATCTATGTGTATGTAAGTATATATATATATATATATATATATATATATATATATATATATATATATATATATACATATAAATATACATATATATACACATATACATATACACGCAGAGAATAAACGCGAGAGTGATGAGTGTATATGTGTGTGTGTGTGTGTGTGTGTGTGTGTGTGTGTGTGTGTGTGTGTGTGTGTGTGTGTGTGTGTGTGTGTGTGTGTGTGTGTGTGTGTGTGTGTGTGTGTGTGCGTGTGTGTGTGTGGGCTCGCGCCCGCGCGCGTGCGTACGTACGTATGTGCGTATCCCCGCGAGTCTTTCTCTCGTCCTCTTTTTCCCCACCTCACCTAATTCCCCTTCTCTTTTCTTATCCTCCCCCTGTCGCCCTCTCTTCCCCCTCTCCCCCCCTTCGTCCGGGAATGGCGCTGCAGGTCGTAAACACTCGCGTTGGCCAAACAAGCCACTTATCATGTGGAAAAATAATCGCATGGGATACCTCGATAGATGTCGTCACCCGCGTAAAGCTGTCAAACATTTCTCAAGAGACGGCGAAATACCTCCCTTTTGGCGTGCCGTGAGATATATATCTATTAGCGAAAAGAGGCGAAAAAGTTTTCTCGTGTTGACCGACAAACTGTTGTAGGAAAAAGAAAAAGAAAAAGGTGCGCGAGAGAGAGTTGAAGGAGAGAGAGAGAGAAAAAAAAATGGCGCCAAAAAAAAAAAGGGTTAAAAAGAAATGTCATATTCCGAAACGAAGGAAATTCATCATCAATACTTCCCTCCTGACAAACAGCGAACTCCCAAAGTCTCGCCGCTTCTCGAAATATCTCGAAATGGAAAGAAAATGCGGTATCTTAAAGTCTCGCAGAATCTCGCAATAACTCGCGTGTCGCCGGATCCGCTCACCTTCCCCCTCCCCCCCACCCCTCCCGCTTCGCCCTCTCCCTCCCCACCTCCCTCCTTCCTCCCACCCCTTCCCCTCTTCCCCCCAACCCTCCCTTCCCCTCCTTCTCCCCCTCCTCCTTCTCCATAACCGGGATAGTTGCTCGAGTTGTTGAGTGAGCCGCCATAAAACTGAGATACTCAATAGAGACATCACATTCTTGTAAACTGTTGTGGGGTCGCCGACTTTGGTGAAAGGGCGGTGCTGGGGGTGGGTCGTGGGTCGTGGGTACGGGGTTCTGGGTGGTGGGTGGTGAGGGTGGTGGGTCATGGGTACGAGGTTCTGGGGCGTAGGTGGTGAGGGTGGTGGGTCGTGGGCGGTGGGTAGTGGGTACAAGGTGGTGGGGGTTGATCGTGGGTAGTGGGTGATGGGCGGAAAGCAGAAATACACAAACACAAACACACACACACACACACACACACACACACACACACACACACACACACACACACACACACACACACACACACACACACACACACACACACACACACACACAAAACACACACAACACACACAACCAGAGAAAACCCCCTCAATAAAAAAAAAAAAAAAAAAAAGAGTAGTCTTCGAGAGATAAATAGACAGGATAAGAGTAAACCCCCTCCCCCCATCCCCCAACCCACCCATCTCCCCAACCCCCGCCCCCCTTCCGAGAACTGAGAGGGAGTAGAGTACATTACAAGGGTGTGAAATTAAATACCAACGGGAGTGCACGGCAGACTCGGCCTATTGTCTGACGAGACTGATGGCCACGGGGAACGAGGAGGAGGAGGGAGGAGGAGGAGGAAGAGGAGGAGGAGGAGGAGGAGGAGGAGGAGGAGGAGGAGGAGGAGGAGGAGGAGGAAGAGGAAGAGGAAGAGAGGAAGAGGAAGAGGAAGGAGGAGGAAGGAGGAGGAGGAGGAGGAGGAGGAGTAGGAGTAGCGATAGGAGGAGGAGGAGGAGGAGTAGGAGTAGCAGTAAGGAGGAGGAGGAGGCGAAGAAAAAAGAAAAGAAGAAGAAGAAGAAGAAGAAGAAGAAGAAGAAGAAGAAGAAGAAGAAGAAGAAGAAGAAGAAGAAGAGGGGGTCGAGAAGAAGGAGGAGGAGGAAAAGGAAGAAGAGGGGGGCGAGAAGGAGGAGGCGGAGGAAGAGGGAGAGTAAGAATAAGGAGAAAATAATAATAATAATAAGAAGAAGAAGAAGAAGAAAAAGAAAGTAGAAGAAGAAGAGGAGGAGGAGAAGACCAGGCCCACATTGGCCTTCGCTTCTTTCTTGCTATCTTCTCTCTCTCTCTCACTCCCTCACTCTCACCCACTTTCTCTTGCTCTCTCATACTCTCTCTCTCTCTCATCCACTATGCCACTGTATCCATTCTCTCTCTCACTTTTCATTAACACTACTCTTCGCATCCCCCTTATCCCCCTCCCCCCAACCCTCCTCCCCCCCTTACCCTCCTCCCACTTTCCTTCAGGTCGTAAATAAGTAGATGTTTCTGAGGGTTGTATTTCTTTTTGAACATTTTGCTTTTGTTTTGCTTTTTCTCTTCTCTTCTGTTTTCCTGTCTATTCTTTTTCACCTTTTCTCACTCTCTTCTATCTGTTCCTTTACTTTTTGACTGATATTATTCCTTCACTTTTTTATTGTTTTTTTATTTATTGTTTTCCTTAATTTTTATCTTATTATCCTTCTTTCTATCTTGCTTCTAAGATCTAGATAGAAATATACTGCCAGGCAAAGAAAGCGATATCTGAAATAAATTTACAATAAACATGTCTTTCTCTTTTTTTCTTTCTTTCTGTTTTAATTAATTGATTTATTTATCTATTTATTGAATCATCTTATTGATTCATTTATCTATCTATTTATCTCTGTCTCTGTCTCTCTCTCTCTTTTTGTCTGTCTGTCTGTCTGTCTGTCTGTCTGTCTGTCTGTCTGTCTGTCTGTCTGTCTCTCTCTCTCTCTCTCTCTCTCTCTCTTCTCATTCTTATCCTTCCATCCTCCTCATGTTTTTCGTATCCTCGAAGAAAGAGGACGAAGATTAAGAATACTTTCATAGACTTTAAAATGGACACACAAAGGGCCTCTTTTTCAACCTCCCTGGGGTGTGCGAGCAAGAGGGGCGGAAGTTACGCAATGAACTCCCTAATTCCTCCCTCTTTTCCCCTCATCTTGTCCCCTCTCCGCTTATGATTGGGGGAAAAGGGGAAGGGGACAGAGGAGAGAGGGGAAAGAGAGGGGACAGAGGATAGCGGGAACAGAGAGGGGGTAGAGGAGAGAGGGGAAAGAGAGGGGACAAAGGATAGAGGGGGAAGAGAATAGAGGGGAAAGCGAGGGCGCATAGGATAAAGGGGAGAGAGAGGGGGCAGAGGAGAGAGAGGAAAGAGAGGGGATAAAGGAGAGAGGGGGAAAAAGAGGGGACAGAGGATAGAGGAGGAAGAGAAGGGGTAAAGGAGAGAAGGGAAAGAGAGGGGGCAGAGGATACAGGGGAAAGAGAGAAAGGAAAGGATAGTTTCTAACCCTTGGTTTCTTCTTCCTTCTTCTCCCCCTCCCCCCCGCGCAAGCTTTCCTCATCCTGTATCCTTGAAAAAAAAAGAATTTCTTCTCCCGATATCTCTATCCTCATCCTTCCTTTTCTCTCCCTTTCCAACCACTTTTATCATTTAATTTTCACCCTTACGGCTCCGAACCAAAGGGCGAGAATACCACGCAACACCGTGGGTATTATCTCACCTCCCCTGCTTCCTTCCTTCACCCTTCCCCTTACCCTCCCTGACCCTACCTTCCTGCCTCTCATCTTCCCTCCCTACCTCCCTTATCCTCTCCCTCCCTAACTCCCACATCCCCTCCCTCCTTTCTCCCTCCCTCCCTCCCGTTCCCCCTCATCCCTACCCCTTCCCCTCCCTCTCTTTCCCCCTCACCCCTATCCCCCTCCCCTCCACTCCCTCCTCCTCCCTTTCCCCCTCCCCACTATCCCTTCCCTCCCTCCCTTTCCCCCTTTCTCTCCCTTTCCCTCCCATCCCCTTCCCTCCCCCTCCCTTTCCCCCTCACCTATCCCCCTCCCTCCCTCCCTCCCTTCCCTCCCTCCCTCTCTCCCCTCACCTACCCTTCCCCCCCTCCCTCCCTCCCCTCCCCCACCCCCCAACCCCCCCCCAAAAAGCAGCACTAATGCCCTTGGGTTCCCTGCCTGATTGATGGAGAAAGGCAGAAACCCCTAAGACCCGTTAAGTCGGCTGACGGATCTGACAACTGCAGCGGAGCGGCACAAAACACGGCATCTGGAGAATATTGGCAG
>NC_091563.1:7802478-7807478 GCF_042767895.1 Penaeus vannamei
CCTCCTCCTACACATAACCCACACACCCTCCTAACTCCTCCCACACCCTAACCCATCCCCCTCTACCTCCCCTTCAACTCCCCAGCTCGGCGTCTCCCCCTACCTCCTCCTCCATAACCCCTTTCCGCCCTCCCTCCTCCCTCTACCCTTCCCCTTCCCACCCCCCTCTCTCCCCCTCCTACCTTCCCCTCCCCCTCCCCTCCCCCAGCTCGGCACGTCTCCCCCTTTCTCCCCTCCCACACCCTTCCAGCCTCCCCCTCCCCCACACCCTCTCCCCTCCAACATCCCCCACCCCCTCCCCTCCCCAGCTCGGCACGTCTCCCCGATCACTTAAACTGCGCCCGCCCGTAATAGCCTCCCACAACGGCGCCACCACGGCCGTATAGCACAGAGGCGGCGATACAACACGGGAATAAAACACGGCCGAGGTTATACAACAAGTCAATGCATCACTCGGGGGGGTGGGGGGGAGAGGGGCGGGGAGAGAGAGAGAGGGGAAGTGGGGGGAGAGAGGGGAAAGTGGAGGAGTAGGGAGGAAAGGGGAGGGGGAAGGGGGATACACAGGGGAAAGGGGTTTGGGGAAGGAGGGAAGGGGAGACGAAGGGGATGGAGGAGGGAGAGGGAGGAAGGGTTGCGGGGAGGAGAGGGGGGAGACAGGGAAGGGGGAGAGGGGAAGGGAGGGGGGGAAGGGGTTTGGGGGAGGAAGGAGCAGGAAAGGGGTTGGGGGGAAAGGGGGTAGAAGGGTAGGGGGAATGGGGGGAGGGAGAAATACAACAGGATGCTTTTGGAAGAGAGGAAAGAAAGAAAGAGAGAAAAAATCGTTATGCGATACAAGTCAAATCAGCGGATGGAGGAGGGTCTCCTTCTCCTTCTCTTTTTCCTTCTTCTCCTTCTCTTTCTCTTTCTCCTTCATCTTTTTCTCTTTCTCCTTCATCTTTTTCTTTCTCCCTCTTCTTTTTCTCCTTCTCCTCCACCTTTTCCTCCTCCTTCCTTCCCCTTCCTATTCCCCCTCCCCTCCCCTCCCCTCCCCCCACCCCTTTCTCCTTCCCCTCCCTACTCTCCCCCCTCTCTCCCCCCTCCCTTCTCCTTTCTCCTTCCCCCCTCCCTCTTCTCCTCCCCCTCTCCCCCCTCCCCTTCCCCTTTCTCCTTCCCCCCACCCTTCTCTCCCTCTCCCCCTCCCCCTCCCTATCTTCTCTTTGCTTGGCACTCTTTTGTATGCTTTTCTACCCCTTTCCGGAGCGAATTAAATATTGACATTTAATTACTCGATCTCGGCTTTTAATCAACATTCAGAAACGAAAGAAAATATTCCAAAAAAAAGAAAGAAAGAAAAAAAAGAAAGAAGAGGAAAAAAAAGAAAGAGAATAATAAAAAAAGAATGGAATATTAAATCGCATCAACGTCATTTAAAATTCAAAAATTGGACTTAGGAAGCCAGGAGCGAAGGATCGGGACGCCCTGAGGAGGAGAGGAAAGGGGGAGATGGTGGGGGAGAAGGGGGAGGGAGGATGTGGGGGAAGGAAGGGGGCGTGAGGAGGGAAGGGGGTGTGAGGGGAGGATGTGGGGAAAAGAAGGGTGTGTGGGGGAGGAACTGGGGATGATGTAGTGGAGGAAGGGGTGTAAGGAGGGATGTGGGGAAAAAGAAGTGCGTGAGGGGGAGGAACTGGGTGAGGAAGGGAGTGTGAGGGGGAGGAACTGGGGAGAAAGGGGGTGTGTGGGGGAGGATATGGGGGAAGGAAAGGGGTGTGATGGGAGGAACTGGGGGAGGATGGGGTGTGAGGGGGAGGGAAGGGGGCTTGGGGAGGGAAGGGTGTGTGTGGGGAGGAACTGGGTGAGGAAGGGGTGTTAGGGGGAAGGAACTGGGGGGAGGAAGGGTGAGGGGGACGAAGGGGGCTTAAGGGGGAGGAAAGGGGGGTGTGTAGGGAGGAACTGGGGGAGGAAGGGTGTGTGTGGGGAGGGAACTGGGTGAGGTAGGGGTGTGAGGGGGGAGGAACTGGGGAAAGAAAGGAAAGAAGGGGAGGAAGGGAGGAAGAGTGGAGGAGACGTAGAGGGAAGGGAGAAAAGGGACGGTCAAGGAAAAACGAGAAGAAAGAAGAGAAGGAAAAGGGGAGGGGAAAGAAAGAGTGTGGAATGGGGAGAAAAAAAGAAAAAAAGAGGAGAGGGAAGAAAAGAAAGGGGAAGAAAGATGAAGAGAAAAAGAGGAAAAAGAAGGAGGAAGGGAAGGGTGGGGGGCAAGAAGTGGTATTTTCAGAAGAGAGAGAAGAAAGAAAAAAACAAGGAAGTAAAGTGAAAAGAATGGAGAAGAAAAAGAAAGAGAGGAGGAGAGGAAGAAGAAAAAAACATAGGAAGACGGAGTCATGAAAAGAAAAAAGAGAAGGAAGAATAAAAGGGGAAGAATATCGAACGGATGACAGAAAAAAAAAATAATGAAAAAAAGAAGAAAAGATAAAGAGAAGACGGAGAAAAAAAATGAACACATATCTTTTTTTCTCCACCTGTCCCGTAAGTACACAAAAATCCCATAAACAAACATACATGACACGCGTACACATACATGTAAAGTACACATTTTATATTCGTCTGCATGATACATTCTCCCTCCTTATACCCGGCTACCAAACACATTAGCACTTATTAATCACACTTTCAATTTTATCGTTGCTTTCAAAATGTTCTATGATTTACATGCAGTGTCAGAGCTGCATCATTTACATGTAAATAAGTATTGACTAAATCGAGGCAGATGAGCCAGGGAAAGTGGGGGTGAGGAGGGGGTACGGGGAAGGAGGGGTGTTGGGTGGACATGCGTGGGTGAGGTGGATGAGAGGGAGAGGAGGAAAAGGATGAATAAAAGGAGGAAGATATGAAGGTATGGACAAGGAGGAATCGTAGAGGAGACAGGAAGAGGGGGAGGGAGGGAGAGAGAGAGAGGAGCGAGAGAGAGAGAGAGAGAGAGAGAGAGAGAGAGAGAGAGAGAGAGAGAGAGAGAGAGAGAGAGAGAGAGAGAGAGAAAGAAAGAGAGAGAGGGAGAGAGAGAAAGAAAGAGAGAGAGAGGGAGAGAGAGAAAGAAAGAAAGAAAGAAAATAAAGTGAGGCGTGATAAGAGAGACGGGGAAATGGAAAGAAAGAAAGACAATGAGATACCTAGCAAGATAAAGCTCCATAGACAGAAAAATAGATAGGTAGAGAGAGAGAGAGAGACAGGGAGGACAAGCAGATGACCCGACTCGCTAAAAGGTCAAGCAGAGAGACTACGCACCTGCTGCAAATGGCCGAGCGAACGCGATAACCAAGGTCACAAAAGGGGGGGGAGGTAGTGGAGAGAGAGGGCGGGGTCTTGAATAAGTCACCCACAGGAAGGAAAGGGAGGGGAGGGAAGGGGGAAGGGGGAAGGGAAGAGGGAAGGGGAGGGGAAGGGGGGGAAGGGAAAGGGAAGGGAAAGGGAAGGGAGAAGGGAAGGGGGAAGGGAGAAGGGGAGGGGAAAGGAGAAGGGAAAGGGAAGGGGGAAGGGGAAGGGAGGGGGAAGGGGGAAGGGGGAAGGGGAAGGGGGAAGGGAAAGGGAGGGGAAGGGGGAAGGGAAAGGGAAGGGAGAAGGGGAGATGAAGGGATGGCGAGGGAAAGGGAAAGGAAAGGGAAGGGGGAAGGGAAAGGGAAGGGGGAAGGGGAAGGGGAAAGGATAGAACACTCAGGGACTAAGTGTGACGAGGCATCCTCTCTCTCTCTGCCCTAAGTGAGTGACACTTAACATGCTCAGCTCTGTGTCCGTGTATGTGTGTGTGGGTGTGCGCGTGTGTCCGTGTGTGTATGTGTGTGTGTGCGTTAAAACTAAACTTCCTTTTTCTCTAAATCCGCTTTTAACCAGAAGCCTGAATAAAGGACTCAACATATTCTCAAATCCCCCTCCCCCATTACCAGTCTTCCATTCTCCCCGTCTCTCTCTTTCTCTCTTTCTCTCTCTCTTTCTCTCTCCCTCCCTCCCTCCCCTCTCTCTCTCCCTCCCTCTCATGTTCTTCCCTCTCTTTCCCTCCTTCCCTCCCCCCCTCTCTCCCCAGTCTTTCTCCCTCTCACTCTCTCCCCTCCTCCCCTCTCTCTCTCTTTCCCCCTCCCTCCCTCCATCTCTCTCTCTCTCCCTCCTTCCTCTCTCCTCCGGTTCTCACTCAGGCCCTACGACCAATACGAAGCAACAGCAACAGGATCCTTCTGAGCCGTACAAAGGGGGCGACCATCCCTCCCGTTCGCGCCGAGAAAGTACCAAGAAACAGTACCAAAAAGAGAGAGGAGCGGGGGTGGGGTGGGGATGGGGTGGGGTGGGGTGGGGGTGGGGGTGGGGGGTGGAGGGGGTCTTTTGGATGGGGTCTGTTAAGGGATGGGGTAGGGGTGGGGGGTGGGGGGATAGGTGGACGCGTAGGGAAGGGTAGGGGTAGGGGTGGAAGGACGGAGAAGGGAACGAAAAAAATCTTCAAAGGACGAAATGTTGTTGTACGACCGGGTCTTCGAGAGAGAGAGAGAGAGAGAGAGAGAGAGAGAGAGAGAGAGAGAGAGAGAGAGAGAGAGAGAGAGGGAGAGAGAGGGAGAGAGGGAGAGAGAAGGGAGAGAGAGGAGACAGAGAGAGAGAGAGAGAGACAGAGAGAGACAGAGAGAGACAGAGAGAGACAGAGAGAGACAGAGAGAGACAGAGAGAGACAGAGAGAGAGACAGACAGAGAGAGAAAACGAGAGAGAGAGCGAGAAGGAGAGTCGAGGAAAGAAAGAAGCTGACTGTACTTGACTGTGTGAAATGGACCTAACTGGCGCATTCATGGTCTCGCATTGAGTGCTCTCATATGGACGCAGCTGCAGTTCCAACGCTCGCAACAATAACGGTTTCGAAAAGAACTTGAAATAACAGAGTCGAAACGATAGGAAGTGAAAGGGAGTAGGGGCATGCATGCTATATTTGCGTGTGTAGGTCCAAATACATACATACATACACACACACACACACACATACACACACACAAAC
>NC_091563.1:7822478-7825169 GCF_042767895.1 Penaeus vannamei
TATATATATAGACAAATACATAGATAAATACATTGATAGATACATGGACAGCGGGGGAGGGAGGGAGAGAGAGAGAGAGAGAGAGAGAGAGAGAGAGAGAGAGAGAGAGAGAGAGAGAGAGAGAGAGAGAGAGGAGAGAGAGAGAGAGAGAGAGAGAGAGAGAGAGAGAGAGAGAGAGAGAGAGAGAGAGAGAGAGAGAGAGAGAGAGAAGGAAACACACAGAATAAGAGAGAGACATGCAAACACCCAAATGAAGAAAAATACTGAAAATTAGACAAATGGAAAAAAATAAAAAATAAAAAGTAAAAAAGTATAGAAAGAGAGACAGGAGTAGAAAGTGAGAGCCAGAGGAAGAAAGGCAGCACCAAAGAGAGACAAAGAAGAGAGGAGAGAAACACAGCATTATCGGTCTTACGGCCTACGAGCATAAGGTACAAGACTGCATGCAACTGCTCTATTGCTCGAGGGAAGGGGAGTGGAATGTGGGGACTAATTACACAGAAATTCATGTCATGGAGATGGTGATGACAACACCTCAGACACCATCTTCAGCAACACCACCTTGCCAAGACTGCGGGAGTTGGTATTGCGAGAGATCATCGATAGAGGAGAAAAACCGTCGGTCATTCGCGCGCGCGCGCAACACACACACACACACAGGGACACGCACACACATATATGTATATACATATATATTCATATACATCTATATACATATATAAATATATATAGATATAGATATAGACTGATATAGATGTAGATACACCCTTACACACACGCACAAACATATATATATATATATATATATATATATATATATATATATATATATATATATATATATATATATATATATTTATTTATTTATAATATATATATATATATGTATATATATATGTATATATATATGTATATATATATATATATATATATATATATATATATATATATAAATATATATATATATATATATATATATATAAATATATATATATATATATACATATTCATATATATTCGCACACATGCACATACACACATACTGTATATCAGACGTAGAAGTTGACATTAGAATCTGGCAACACTGTCACTCGAGCTTGCGGAGGCTCGGCGTAATATGGGAACAGTGACATTTGCAGGTTGTCTTGTCTCCAGATCATTTCATTGAGGAAGGAGATGGGGGCGGAAGGAGAGAGGGAGAGAGGGATGAGAGAGAGAGAGAGAGAGAGAGAGAGAGAGAGAGAGAGAGAGAGAGAGAGAGAGAGAGAGAGAGAGAGAGAGAGAGAGAGAGAGAGAGAGAGAGAGAGAGAGAGAGAGAGAGAGAGAGAGAGAGAGAGAGAGTGAGAGAGTGAGAGAGTGAGAGAGAGAGAGAGAGAGAGGGAGGGAGGGGGGGGGAAGAGAAGAGAAAAGAGGAAAGAAGAGAACATCCCTTATCTCGTTCACTGCAGTCCTTCTAGCTCTTGTAAATAAACTTTTATCATGTGATGGGGGAAGTGAAACGGGCGAGGGGAAAGAGAGGGAGAGGGGAAGGGAGGAAGATAGATAGAGAAAGAGAGAGAGAGAGGGGGAGGGAGGTGTATGAAAGGAAGGGGTTGAGGGGAGGAAGGGGAGGAGGGGAAAGGGAGGGGAAGGAGGAGGAAGGGGAAGAACGAAAGGGAGAGGAGGAAGGGGAAGAGGGGAAAGGGAGGGGAGAACGGAGGAAGGAGAAGAGGGGAAAAGGAGGGGATGGCAGAGGAAGGGTAAGAGGTTAAAGGGAGGGGGGGGAGGCAGGGGAAGGAAGAGGAGGGGAAGAGGGAATGGGAGAGGATGGCGGAGGAAGGGGAAGAGAGAAAGGGAGGGGGGCACAGAGGAAGGGGAAGAAGAGGGAAAGGGAGGGGAGGACAGAGGAAGAGGGAAAGGGAGAGGATGGCGGAGGAAGGGGAAGAGAGGAAAGGGAGTGGAGAACAGAGGAAGGGGAAGAGAGGAAAAGGAGGGGAGGACCGAGGAAGGGGAAGAGGGAAAGGGAGGGGAGGACCGAGGAAGGGGAGGGGAAGAGGGGAGAGGGAAGAGAGGAAAGGGAGAGGAAGGGAAAGAGAGGACAGGGAGGGGAGAACAGAGGAAGGGGAAGAGGGGAGAGGGAGGGGAGGGGCAGAGGAAGGGGATTGTGCAGTGTAACCATCACGGGGCCATCAGTCGCTGACACTCGCTAAGGACAGTTGAGAGGCGCGACACCTTTTAGCCGTGTTTGTTTAAACATTCGGTGCCTGGGTGAGAGGGCGGGGTGGGGGTGGGGGGGCGGGGATGGGGGGCGGGGATGGGGGGGCGGGGGTGAGAGGGGCGGGGTGGGGGAGGGGGTGAGAGGGCGGGGGGAGGGTGAGAGGGAGAGGGGGAGGGAGGGGAGGGAGTGATGGGGGTGGCGAGAAGGAGGGAGGGGGTCAGGAGGAGGGGCTGGAGGGTTAAAGAGAATAGGAGTGGATGAGAGAGAAGAGATGAGAAAGCAAGAAAAATGAAGAGAGGAGTCGAAACAGAAACGAAAAAAACAAAAACAAAACAAAAACAAAGCAACGAAAGAACCAAAGTGTGGAATAAACGAAAAGAAAAGAGACAAGAACAGGCAAAAAACAAAACCAAAAAGACAAAACGAAAAAAGTCGAGACCGGATGACAAAAAAAAAAAAAAAAAAAAAAAAAAAAAATCGAGAATAGATGACTA
>NC_091563.1:7825669-7830669 GCF_042767895.1 Penaeus vannamei
GGGAATAATTAATGGGGTATAATGGTAGGGTATAATATATGAGACATGATTACCCCCAGTGTGTATGTGTGCGCACGTGCGCGCGTGTGCATGCGTGTGCGTGCGTGTGGGTGTGCGTGTTTACGTGTTTGAGTTTGCGTGTGTGTGTGTGTGTGTGTGTGTGTGTGTGTGTGTGTGTGTGTGTGTGTGTGTGTGTGTGTGTGTGTGTGTGTGTGTGTGTGTGTGTGTGTGTGTGTACACGTGTGCATACGCGTATGTGCACATGTGTATATGCGCGTGTATGTGTGTACGTACATGTGTGCGCGCACGTGTGTACGTCTGACGCAAGCAAGTCAAAGAAAGAGCAGACGGAAAGAACCCGCGACGAAAGAGGCAGAGAGAAAGAGAAAGCGAGAAAGAAATTGCCCAGCTGGCCTGAAATTAACAATATTTCCCTAGGTGGCACCAGCATATCTTAATGCTGCCGGAGAATTTGCCCAAAATTTTCTATTGACAGCCTTAAATCTTAACATTTCTTTTTTCTATTTTTTTTTTTTTTTTTTTTTGCAACTAAGGTCCCAAACCCCCATTCCAACTTCCTTACATTCATACTCTTAAACTCACTATCAAATTAAGATGCAGGAGAGCACATTTCGATTTTGGAAAGCGCGAGGGAGGGAAGAAGGAGGGAAGAAGGAGGGAAGAAGGAGAGAGGGAAGGGGGGAAGGAGGGAAAGGGTGAAGGAGGGTAGGGAGGACAGGGAGGGAAGGATGGAGGTAGTGGGGTAGGAGAGGAAAAGGGGCGGGAGATAGAGAGACAGACAGACAGTTATATAGATAGATAGATTGATAGCTAGACAGACAGTTATATAGATAGCTAGGTAGACAGACAGACAAAATATCAAAATAAAGACAAAAAGAAAACAAACAAACAAACAAAAAACATAGAAAAGGCAGAACAAAACTGCAAAAATAAATAATATAAACACCAGAGACAGCACCAGAAAATGAAATATACAATTGCATAAAAAAAAAAATTATTATAGATCTCCATTGTTGAAAATTTCTGTGTGTGGGAAGAGAAGGGTGAAGGGGTGTGTGGGGGGAGGAGGGGGTAGGACCCACGCTGGAGGGTGGGGGAGGGCATTGGTATGGCAGAATGAAGGGAAATGGGGGAGGGAGGAAGAGAGAGAGAGAGAGAGAGAGAGAGAGAGAGAGAGAGAGAGAGAGAGAGAGAGAGAGAGAGAGAGAGAGAGAGAGAGAGAGAGAGAGGGAGAGAGAGAGAGAGAGAGAGAGAGAGAGAGAGAGAGAGAGAGAGAGAGAGAGAGAGAGAGAGAGAGAGACATAGAGAGAGACATAGAGAGAGACATAGAGAGAGACATAGAGAGAGATAGAGAGACTGAGAGAGACTGAGAGAGACAGACAGATAACAGAGAAAGAGACAGAGACAGACAGAGAGAGAAACCCAGAGAGAGAGAAAAAAAGCCAGGAATAAGACGATCTCGAAAAAAAAGAAGGGAAAGCCTGCGTTGATATCAGAAATTTTCGATTAAGCCGCCACTCTTATCAGCCTCCCCATGCGGCCGGGGCGTCCTACACAAATCATTACCAGCCTGTTGTTGTGTTGCTGATAACATCTTGAGAGGGTGACAGAGGGCGATGGGAAAGAGGGGAGGGGAGGGGAGGGGAAAAAGGGGGAGAGGAGAAGAGGAGGGGGAGGGAGAAAAGGGGAAAGGAGAGGGGAGGGGAAAACGGGGAGGGAGGGGAGGAGGAAAAGGGGGAGAGGAAGGAGACAGAAAGGGGAGGGAAGGGAAAGGAAAGAGGGAGAGAGTGGGGGGAGGGAAAAAGGAAAGGGAGAGGAGGGGAGGGAACGAGGAGAAGAGAAGGGGAGGGAAAGAAAGGGCTGGGGAGAGGGAGGTAAAGAGAGAGAAAAGGGGTGGGAGGGAAAGAGAGGGGACAGGGAGGGGAGCAGGAAGGGGAAAAGAAGAGAGGAGAGAAAGGGGAAAAGGAGGAAATGAGAGAAGGGAGAGAAAGGAGGGGAGGATGAGAAGGGAGGGAGAGGGTGGGCCGGAGGAGGGAGGCAGGACTTGCAGAGAGAGAGAGAGGGGGAAGTGAGGAGAGGGAGCTAAAGATGGGGAGGAGGGAGGGGACGGAGGTAGAGAGAGGAAGTGAAGAGATGAAGATAGCGAGGAAAGGACGGGGAAATGGGGGGGCAGTGCGGAAGTTAAGCAGGAAAGGGGGAGCGAACAGGGTGGGAAGGAGGAGGGAAGGAGGAAGAGAGGCAAGTGAAGTGGTAATAATATGTAAGGGTGGAAAGACTGTAGGATTATTATGGCTTAGCGCGACACTCAGAAGAAGGGAAGGAAAGGAAAGAAAGATGATTTAACATGGACAACAGAAGCAGAAGAAGGAGGAGGAAGGAGGAGGAGGAGAAGGAGAAGGACGAGGAGGGAAAGAAGAAGGAGGAGGAAGAAGAGAAGGAGGAGGACGAGGGGAAGGAGGAGGAAGAGGAGGAGAAGGAGGAAGAAGAAGAGGAGGAGGAGGTATAAGAAGAAGAAATAGGTAATGAAGATGAAGAAAAATAAGAGGAAGAAGCAGAAGATACAGAAGCCAAACAAAGAAAGAAAAGGAGATATAAATAAATAAATAAAAGCTTTGATGCCGTGCTTTCCTTACTGACTCGCCTTTTATGGGGTAGTGCGGGAAACATCCGAAAGAGGCGCTGTTGAGTGTTCTGCTCTTGTTACGATGATGGTGATGGTGATGATGATGGTGATGATGATGGTGATGGCGATAGTGGTGGTGTTGTTGATGATGGTGGTGATGATGGCATTGATGTGATGGTGATGTTGATGATGATGATATTGATGGTGGTGATGATGGTGGTGATGATGATGGTGGTGGTGGTGGTGATGATGATGATGATGATGATGATGATGATGATGATGATGATGATGATGATGATGATGATGATGATGATGATGATGATGATGATGATGATGATGATGATGATATCATAATCATCACAATCATAGTTCTCTTCAATATTACGGATACTGTTATCAATTCAATAATCATCATTATTATTATTGTAATTAAGCGGGATACGCACGCAAAGGGCTGGCCGTTCGCGTTCACTCTCGCGTGAACACATACAAATTGGCTGTCACGGTGTCTACATGTCCAGATGAGTGCACACACACGTACACACACACGCACACACACAGATATCCAAATCCACACACACACACGCACACAAAGACACATACACAGGCACAGAAACACAGACGCACATACACAGGCACAGACACACACACAGACACACACAGGCACACACACACACACACACACATACACACACACACACACACACACACACACACACAAACAGACATACACATACACCACGAACAAACGAACGAGAGAAAATATTATATTAAAAAAAGAAACCCATCCAAAAGAAACGACCAAAAACAAAAACAAAACAACAAAAGAAAAGAAAAAGGAAGAAAGCGAGAAAATGCCAAAGAAAGAAAAGAGGAAGGGGGGGAAGGAGAAGGGGGAGAAGGGGAAGGAAATTGGAGCTTAAGACTAATGACGGAAAAATAATAAATACAGCAAGTAATAAGATGAAATACGAGGGAAAGAGCTATATTTAAGAGGCAATAAATAAGGGGGAAAGATGCTGGTTTCGGGTGAGGGGAGAAGGAGGGAAGAGGGGAGAGAGAGGAGGAAGAGGGGGAAGGGAAAGAGAGGGAGAGAGAGGGAGAGAGAGAGAAGAGGAGAAGGAGGAAGAGGGGAGAGAGAGGGAGAGAGGGAGAGAAGAGAAGGGAGAAGGAGGGAGAGAGGGGGAGAGAGAGGAGAGAGAGGGAGAGAGAGAGAGAGAGGGAGAGAGAGAGAAAGAAGAGAGAGAGGGAGGGAAAGAGGGGAGAGAGAGAGAGAGGAAGAGGGAAGAGAGAGAGAGGGAGGGAAGAGGGAGAGGGATAGAGGGAGAGGGAGAGGGAGAGAAGAGGGGAGAGGGTGGGTAATAAGGGGGAAAGAGAGAGAAACAGAGAGGGGAAAGAACGGGGAAAAGGGGGGAAAGAAGGAAAAGGGGAGACAGAGATAGGGAATAAGGTAAAAAAGGGCGGGGAACAAGAGGGAAAGGGAGAGAAAAGGAGAGAGGGAAGAGAGAAACGGGCCGAGAATAAGGGGAAAAGGGAGAGACAGAGTAGAAGGAAGAGAGGGAGAAAAATAACAACGAAAGAAAGGGGTGGAGGGATTTGAAGCAAGACAGAAGGGGAAGAAAGAAATGAGGAGAGAGAGAGGGAGAGAGAGAGATGATGAGGGGGAAAGCGAAAGGGGAGAGGAGAGAACGAGGGGGGAATATCGGGGAAAAAATGAGGGAGAGATGAGAGGGAGAAGCAATATATAGTGTAATAGGGCGAGTAAGAGTGAAAGATGATGGCATGGTGCAGGAAATGAGAAGAAGAAGAAAAAAAACGATTACGATGATTAGGAGAGAGAGAGAGAGAGAGAGAGAGCGAGAGAGAGAGAGAGAGAGAGAGAGAGAGAGAGAGAGAGAGAGAGAGAGAGAGAGAGAGAGAGAGAGAGAGAGAGAGAGATGAAAGAAAGAAATGTCAAGCAAAAAGGAGAGATAGAAGGACAATAAAATCAACAAAAAAACAAAGTTAACATAAACAAAACAAAAAAAAAGAAAGAGGAAAAGAGAAAAAATAAGGAAAGCAATAAAGATTTCATACGTAATGAAAAAACAAAAACAAAAACATAACAATAAAACAAAAAACAAAATAAACACAAACCAAACACGAGGAATCACAAACTACATTATTTTTTTCCCTTAAACTTTTCCCCTTCACTTCCCCTCCCCTCCCCTCTCCCTCATTTTCCTTTAGCTTACCCTTCCTTCCACCCCCTCCTCTTCCAGCATCACCCCCACCCCCGCCCCCACTCCCCTCAACAAGCATCACCCCCACCTTCTTCCCGCCCCCTCCTTACTCCCCTTACGTCATGCCCCCCACC
>NC_091563.1:7833169-7835669 GCF_042767895.1 Penaeus vannamei
GGGAGGAGGAGGAGGGAAGGAGGAGAGGGGGGATAAGGGGGGGAGGAGGGGAGGGAGGAGGAGGAGGAGGAGGAGGAAGGATAAGGCGGGAGGGGGAGGAGAGGTAAGAGGAGGAGGGAGGAGGGGGAGAAGGAGAAGAAGAAGAAGAAAAGGAAGACTGGGGAAAAGAAGAAGAAGGAAGAGGAGGAGGAGCAGGGGCAGAAGAAGGAGGAGGAGGAGGAGTTACTGATTACTGCGGTGGGAGAGGAGAAGATTAGAGGATGGAGAGACGGAGAGAGAAAATGGGTTAGGGGAGAAAAAGAGAGAGTGAGGAAATCAGATAAGCAGATGGAAACAGAGATTGGGAGATGGATAGAAAGATAGGTGCACACAGCAAAAGGAATGAACCATAAACATCCCTTATTCCCCCTTTCTCTTTCCCTCCCTCCCTCTCTCCCCCCCTTCCTCCGCGACAAAGGAGCTACCTATCCTACCTACCTATCTCCTTCTACCTCTCCCTCCCCATGTCCTTCTACCTCTCCCTCCCTATCTCCGTCTACCTCTCCCTCCTTATCTCCTTCTAACTCTCCCTCCCTATCTCTCTCTATCTCCTTCTACTTCTCCCTCCCTCTCTCCTTCTACCTGTCCCTCCCTATCTCTCTCTATCTCCTTCTACCTCTCCCTCCCTATCTCTCTCCCTATCGTCTTCTACCTCTCCCTCCCTATCTCCTTCTACCTCTCCCTATCTCTTTCTACCTATCTCCTACCTCTCTCTCTATCTCTTTCTATCTCTCCCTCCCTATCTCCGTCTACCTCTCCCTCCCTATCTCTCTCCCTAACTCTCCTTCTATCCTATCTCCCCTCTCTCCTCTCTCCTCTCTCCCTCCCTATCTCCTTCTACCTTTCCTCCTATCTCCCTATCTCCTTTCTACCTCTCCCTCCCTATCTCTCTTCCTATCAATCTCTCTACCTCTACCTCTTCCTACCTCTCCTTCTGCCCTATCTCTCTCCCTATCTCCTTCTGCACCTCTCTCTCTCACTATCTCCTTCTCTCCCTCCCTCTCTCCTTCTACCTCTTCCTTTCCCTCTCTCCTTCTACCTCTCCCTCCCACATATCCTTCTACCTCTCCCTCCCTATCTCTCTTCCTATCGTCTTCTACCTCTCCCTCCCTACCTCCTTCTACCTCTTCCTCCCTATCTCTCTCCCTATCTCCTTCCACCTCTCCCTCCCTATCTATTCCACTTCTCATCCATTGTTTCGTGCGCGGTTCGGTGGCTGAACACGGCATCCACAAGCGACCGACACGCTTCAACAACACCCCATGACAGAACGCCACAGAAAACCGTATACAGGCTGTGAGAGGCCTTGTGTACAGACACGTATTCGCTCGTTCGTCACTTGGCTGTGGGAAGTATATGTTGGTGTATGTTTTTTTTTTATTGATTTATTGTCTCATTTAAAAGGATTTGGAATACGGGCTTGGAGGATGGGGGGGCAATGTGCAGATGTATCTGTCGTATATATAGGAGACTCACTCACGCACAATGCCGCGCACAAGGACACAGACAGACACACACACAGACACGCACACACACACACACACATACATACACACGCACACGCACACGCACGCACACGCACACGCACACGCACACGCACACGCACACGCACACGCACACACACACGCACACACACACACACACACACACACACATACACACGCACACACACACACACACACACACACATCCGCTCACACAGCCCTAACCTCAGGCAGCGTCACAGACAAACAGACTCCTCGCCCATCCTCTCCGCGGGGGGTGAATGGGGTGGGGTGGGGGGTCGGGAGTGGGGAGGGGAGGGTGAAGGGCAAAGAGTACGAAAGAGGGGAGTGGGAAAAATGAGAAAGAGGGGAGTGGGAAAGAGGGATTTAGAACGGGAGTGGGAAAGAGGGGGGAGTGGAAAGAAGAGATGAAACTTGAAAGAGAGGGAGTGGGAGAGGTGAGGAAGTGGGAAGAAGAGGGATTTAGAATAAGGGAGTGGGAAGAGGAATAGGGTAATTAAGGGGAGGATCAGAGAGACGAAAGGGGTGTAAGGGAGGAGGAAGAAAAAAATAATAATACAAAACAAGGGGGGATGGTAAGGAGAAGGAAAGAACGGAAAACGGAGAGAGAGAGAGAGAGAGAGAGCAGAGTACGAAAGGAGAGAATGAAGGAGAGGGATGAAAAAATAGAGAACGAAAGAGGTGGGTGGGAGGGAGCAGAGGGGATGGGAGGGGGGGTAAGGGCCGGTGGGAAAGAGAGAGGAGGGGAAGAGAGAGAGAGAGTGAGAGAGGAAAGAGAGAGAGAGAGAGGGGGGGAGGGAGGAGAGAAGGTTTAAATAACGGCTACTTAACCAAGCCTACCGGATATTGGCAGACTCACCAAAGCCCAACCGCATTACAAGTTTCCCCTTTGTGGGATTACAGGTAGAGCGCACGTGTGGGGTGCTTTCCTGTCCGCGCTGATGACCGCTCCCCCA
>NC_091563.1:7850669-7855669 GCF_042767895.1 Penaeus vannamei
AGAGAGACAGAAAGACAGAGAGAGAGACAGAGAAAAAGAGAGAGAAACAGAAACAGAGACAGAGAGAAAGTGTGAGAGCAAGTAGCAATACTTCAGAACGGAAGAACATGAGCCTAAAGAGAAAGAAACAGTAACGAAAAAAAAAGAAAAAAAAGTGTGGGGAGAAGAAGCAAATGAAGGTACCACGCATGACAACAGCCACGACCCACGACCACGGGGGGTACAAGGATAATGAAGGTCGTTATTACAGATGGAATTAGGTTATTATGATGAGAGAGCAGGGGTGGGGGGTTGGGGGTGGGGGGTTTGTGGGGTAGGGGGTGGGGGTGGTTGTGGGGGGTAGGGGTTGGGATTGGCAAGGTAGGGGTTGTTAGACGAGTGGTTGAGGGGGGTGAGTGGGGGGTGAGTGGCGGGTAGGGGTGCGGGGTTGGGGGAGGTATGTGCTAAGGGATAAGGGGTAAGGGGGGAGAGGTAATAAGGGGGGGGGAGGGTGTGAGGTGAGGTGGAAGTGAGTGTGGTGAGAACATGAGAAATGAGCGGAAGGAGAGAAATTAGATGGCGATTTCGGTCGAAGGGAAAAATATCGCCCCGATTTTTTCCCGAGTGAGGGAGAAACATAAGGAAAGGAAAACTAAAGAAAAGAAAAGAAAAAAGGAGAAAAGAAGAAGAACAGGAAAGAGCAATATCAGGTGCTGTCATTAGTGAGCTAGAGAGCTAACGAGGAAGCAACCCTACTGTATCATTATACCGAGAGAGAGAGAGAGAGAGAGAGAGAGAGAGGGAGAGAGAGAGAGAGAGAGAGAGAGAGAGAGAGAGAGAGAGAGAGAGAGAGAGAGAGAGAGAGAGAGAGAGAGAGAGAGAGAGAGAGAGAGAGAGAGAGAGAGAGAGAGAGAGAGAGAGAGAGAGAGAGAGAGAGAGAGAGAAAGAGATACAAACAGACAGACAGACATATAAACAAAAGTATTGACAGACTGATAGACAGACAAACAAATAACAGATACATATATAGACGTATAGATAGATAGACATAGAAAGTGACATAAAGAGACAAATCAGAAACAGAGAACGAGAAAGAGAGAGAGAGAGAGAGAAGTAAAAAATCTCCCCATCCCTCCCTCTCTCTCTCTCTCTCTTGCTCATGTCAAGAATAATATGTCAAGAAAAAAAAAGAGAAAAAATGAGGCGAAAGGCGCGAGACATGAGGGAAAGAGAGATGCTCTGATATGCTCTACTTGTGTCGCTAATGTGCCATGACTTTTGGAAAGCCTCTGGAAGTCGAGGAAAAGATGAAAAGAGAAGAAAGAATGAAAAATGGAAAAAAAGTCAAACAGCCTTGAACATTATATATTTTGTTTGCTTGTTTACTTTCCCTCTGGAGTTTCGTTGTTTTTTTTGTTTGTTTACTTAAGCAACTGTAGAAGATAAAAGTGATTTTATCATTTTCGATAAATATTAATGACAATAAAACAATAATGATGATGATGATAATAAAGATATTGATAATTATAATAGTAATGATAACACCAACAATTATAAAAATGATATTGATCGCAAAAAATAATGAAAATAGGACAATAATAGTAATAGTAACAATGACAATAACAGCAGCAACACACACATCCTCATCACAGACAAAGAAAAAAAACATATAGAGTAACAAAGAAGAAAAATAAGAAAAATAAGAAAAATAGAGAGAAACAAGGACCCCTCCAACCCCTCTTACCCCCCCCTCCGCCCCCCCTCCTCCCTCTTCTGAGCCAAGCCAACCGAGGAGTGTTTTTCCCCAACGCAGCCTCTCTCATCTCACCTCATCGAGCATCACCAGGTGAGTGAGATGCCGATCCTTTTGGCTGTCTGTGTCTCCTTATTCCTTCTCCCGTTTCTCTTTCTCTTTCTCGAGCTCTTTTTCTTCCTCTTTCTCTGCTCTCTGTCTGGTTGGCTCTGTCTTTCTGTCTTTGTTAGTGTCTCTCTTTCGCTCTCTCTCTCTCTCTCTCTCCTTCTCTCTCTCTCTCAATCCCTCCCTCTCCCTCCCTCCTCCTCCCAACCAAACCTCCCCTAAATCCCCTCCTCTCCCTCCCCCCAACTAATCCCCATCTCTCTCCCACTCACTCACCTCCCCCCCCCCTCACCCCCGCAGACACCTGGGACACACCTGGACACAAATGAACAACCCGGGAGGACCTACGTACTGTAATTTCTTGCAACGATACGAGAAGGGGGTTCGAATCCCTATCGGAGAGGTTATAGATTCATGATATCAATGCGGTATGGCATTATTCCATCTTTGACTGAATACACCTCAGGATTTCTGATTTGGGATTCGAACTCCTCTTTCTATTTATTACTTTGTCTGTTTGAACTCCTCTTTCTATATATTACTTTGTTTGAATTCCTCTTTCTATATATTACTTTGTCTGTTTGAACTCCTCTTTCTATATATTACTTTGTCCGTTTCAACTCCTCTTTCTATATATTACTTTGTCTGTTTGAATTCCTCTTTCTATATATCACTTTGTCTGTTTGAATTACTCTTTCTATATATTACTTTGTCTGTTTCACCTCCTCTTTCTATATATTTGTCTGTTTTAACTACTCTTTCTATATATTACTTTGTCTGTTTGAACTACTCTTTCTATATGTTACTTTGTCTGTTTGAACTCCTCTTTCTATATATTACTCTATCTGTTTCAACTCCTCTTTCTATATATTACTCTATCCGTTTCAACTCCTCTTTCTATATATTCATTTGTTACCTAATGAACCTTCGAGGCTTGCGGGAGAGCGAGTAAAGATCTCAGAGACACACCTGGGGCATCCGACGGGCAACTCGCGAGGGGCAGGCAGGCAGGCAGGCAAGAAGGGATGCGCTTGTGATTGTTGTGATTGTTCAGGGTGGTAAGTTATTACCGTTAGCAACGTCGTAAGTTGTTATTTATTTTTTTTTATCAGTGTTAGTTGGCTTATTATCATCTTTATTACTGTTATTATCGTTATCATCATATTCATGACAATGTTAATAATAATGATAATGATAATAATAATAATAATGATAATAATAATAATAAAAATAATGATGATGTATGGATAACAGCAATAATAATGATATGATATCAACAACAACAATGATAATATTGATAATGAAAATGATGATAATAATAATAATAAAGATAATAGTTATAATAATAACAATATTAACAATAATATTTATCATTTCCATTCGTGTTATTGTTATTACTCTCATCCTCACCCTCACCATTATTACTATCACCATTACCATTATCGATTTACCCTAAAAATAACCATCCTCACCATCTTCACCATCACCATCACTATCCACCATACTTTTCCCTTCCTTATATTCATCAGCAAGAACGTGGATAGGCGAACGACCCTCCCTATCCACATCCAACGGAGAGTGTGCGTGTACCCTATAGCCTCCTCTTGCGTGTACATCCCGCATGCACTTTATATAAATGTAATGGTCAAAGCGAGGCCGAAAACCGCCCTGTAATTTTGTTGTGAAAGTTGAACGTAATGATATATATAGGCCTCCCATAGCGTTATGCAGGGGAGAGAGAGAGAGGGGACTAATGTACGGGTAGGCCTAAAGCTGCTAAAATATAGGCTGTTTCTGGGTCCGTTTAAGAAATGCGATAAATCATATACAAACATAAGCTTTGTTGTTTTATTTGGGGTTTGTTCGTGGTTTTTTAAAAATAATTTTCTTTATTTTCGTTTCATAATAATAGGAAAAATTTAAAAAATAATAATAACTGTAAAAAATGTAAAAAAAATAATAAGTGTATTTTTCTCTATTACTATTTATTCTTGGTCCTTGTAATAGTATTATTACTACAACCACTATCATAACTATTATTACTATTACCACTTCTAATACGCTATGATCACAATTATCAAGATCACAATAAAAAACAATGTTAATCACAATAATAACCATAGCATTATGACAATAAAAAAACTACTCCTGAACATTATGACGAGAATAACAATAAAGAAATAAAAAAAAGAGAAAAAGAGAAACAGGCTGACATTACATGCCCTATCATGGCGTTACCATTAATGGAAAAAAAAATCTATTGTGCCCCAAATGCTTCCCATGAAATTTTAATGTTGGCCCAAAGAATAACACAATTGGTACGGAGGAGGCCAGCCAGACACTCCACAAAAGTTGTCGAGAGAGAAAATGGGGCTCGGAGGAGGGTGGAGGGGTGGGGGTGGGGTGGTGGTAGGGGGGTGGTAGGGGGCTAGGGTAGGAGGGAGGTGGGGGTGGGTGGGGGGTGGAAGGGGGCTGGGGAAGGAGGGGTGGAGGGAGGTGGGGGAGTGGAAGGGGGCTGGGGTAGGAGGGGTGGAGGGGTAAGGTGGTGATGGGGTGGTGGGGAAGGGTGTGGGCTGGGGGCTAGGGAGGTGAGGGGGGAGGGGGAGGGGAGGAAATATATTAAGGGTGGGGGCGGGGGGCGGGGGGCAGGGTTGACACATACTGTATGGTGTGTTTTTTTCCCCTTTTTCCCTTTTCATGGTCCTTTGTCTCTAACTATTTTTTCTTGCTCTTTGCTTCCCCCTTTTCTCTTTTATTCTCTTTCTTTCCCTTTCCCTTCTTTCCCTCCTCTCTCTTTCTCTCTCTCCATTCTTCCCCACAGCCTACTCTCCATCTTTCCCCTTTCCTTCTCTTTACTTCCCCCTCTTTCTCTACATTCCATCCCTCTTTCCCATCTCTCTCTCCCTCATTCTTTCATCCTTCTTCCCCTTCCTTCCCCTTCCCCCCACCCTCTCCCCTCCACCTTCCCCCCACCCTCTCCCCTCCACCTTCCCCCCACCCTCTCCCCTCCACCTTCCCCCCACCCTCTCCCCTCCACCTTCCCCCCACCCTCTCCCCTCCACCTTCCCCCCACCCTCTCCCCTCCACCTTCCCCCCACCCTCTCCCTCCACCTTCCCCCCACCTCTCCCCTCCACCCTTCCCCCCCACCCTCTCCCTCCACCT
>NC_091563.1:7860669-7868169 GCF_042767895.1 Penaeus vannamei
CCCTCCCTGCTATCCCCCCTTCCCCTCTTCCACTACCTCCCTCCTCTCCTCCTTCTCCCTCCTCTCCCTCCCTGTATCCCTCCTTCCCCTCTTCCACTACCTCCCTCCTCTCCCTCCCTGCTTATCCTCCCCTTCCCCTCTCCCCCTCATCGCCATGACGACCTCCGGGACCCTACAAATCCCGTCACTTTTCAGCGCCGTGGCCATGGCGACCTCTCCCCTCAGTCTCCTCTTGCCATTACCCTCACGGTCTCCTCCTTCCCCTCACTTTACGAAATCCTACTTCAACATCCTGGCGAAATCCTTCTCCCTTACCCCTCCCCTTCCCCCCCAACCCCTTTCTTTATCTGTTTTTTTTTTCTTTTACTCTCACTCTTTTTTTTATTCTCCTCTCTATATATCACATATTTTCTATTTTTTCTTCTCGCTTCTTTGTTTTCTTTTTCTCCTCTGATTCCTTTTTATTTTTTTCCTTTTTCTTCATATTTTCTATTCCTCCACTCCCAGTTTTACTCCTGTCTCTGCTCTTCATGTCTATCTTTGTCATTTCACCTTTCCTCTTTTTCTCTCTTTTGTCTCTTGTTTTTTTATTACATTTCACCCTCTTCCCCTCTGTTTCGTTCCTCTTCCCTTCCCTAATTCCTTTCCTTTCTCTGTCCTTTCCCTCTTTCTTTCCTGTTTTTCGTATTCCATTATTCACATATCTTTCTCCCATCTTTCCTCCCTTTCTCTCTCTCTCTCTCTCTCTCTCGCTCTGTCCCTTCATTTTCCCCCTTTCTTCTCCTCTCCCCTCACTTTATCCTCCTCCTCCCTCTTCCTATGACCCCCTCGCCTCCACACCTCTCCTTATTCCCCACTCTCCCCTCTCCCCCCTCCCCCCACCCCGCGCTACAGGTATCCCGTCTTAATCACCTAAAGCCGGCAACACCTCCCCCCATCCCCTCCCTCCCCCTACTCCCCATACCCCACCTCACCTTACCCCCTCTACTCCAATCCCGACACCCTTCCTCACCCCCCCCACCCCCCACCCCCGTTCCCTTAACCTCTCACACCCCTATCGAACCTAAGCCTCCTCACCCCCTCCCTCCCTCCCTCCCAACCCCTCTCCGCACCCCTCCCTCCCCCCTCCTCCCCTTCTCCCCCCATCTAAACCCCCTCCTTCTCCCCCCTCTGAACCCCCTCCTACTTCTCCCCTCACTCTAAACCCCCTCCTCCTTCCCCCCCCCCATTCTAAACCCCCTCATCCTCCTTCTCCCCGCCCTCTAAACCCCCTCCTCCTCCTCCCCCCTCTAAACCCCCTTCCCTCTTCTCCCCTCCCCCTCTAAACTCCCTCCTCCTTCTCCCCCTCCTACTTCTCCCCCCTCTAAACCCACTCCTCCTCCTTCTCCCCCCCTCTAAACCCCCTCCTCCCTCTAACCCCCACCTACTTCTCCCCCCTCTAAACCCCCTCCTCCTTCTCCCCTCACTCTAACCCCTTCCTCCTTCTCCCCCCTCCGCCCCCCACCTCCGCCCCCCCCCACACCTCAGCCCCTCTCTCTCCCTCTCGATCTATAAGACGGAACAGTTGCCGAGTTCTATATTTACGCCTCCTTAATGACACCGCGCCTCCACTACGCGAGCCTGACCCATTCCTCCCCGTGGCGTGTGTCGGGGTATTAAATCCGGGTCGCGTTGTGTGCGGAACGTGTGTTTATGGGTCTATTTTTACGGTGTTTTACGGTCGTTTTTTTTTTTTTTTTTTTTTTTTTTAGGGCGGCTGAGTAAGAGTATGGGAAGGAGGGGGTGGAGGTGAGGGTGGAAGGGGAAGGATGGGGGTAGGAGGGAATAGTGGGGAAGGGTAGGGGGGATGGGGGAGGAGGAGGAAAATGGGGGAAGGGGCTGAGGATGGGGTAGGGGGGTAGGAGGAGGAAAGTAGTTGGGGACGGGGCGAGGAAGGAAGGGGATTGAGATTGGAGTAGAGGAAGGTAGGAGGATGGGGATGGGGGGGGAAGGAGTTGTTGGGTTTTCTCTTTTCTTCTAATTAAAAAAAAATCTACAACCTTATAGGCCTATAAATTAAATAGTTACGTAATGATCTAGTGTTTACATATACCTATCCTATAACAAATAACAACCAACAGAATTTTATTAACAATAACGCACTAACGAAATAAACAAATACACAACTAATACATAATTTAATAAACATAAACAAACAAATAAATAAACAAGCCAAGAAACGAACAAACAAACCAACAACACCTAAACCAACCAACAAACAAACGGAATACAAAAACTTTCCTCCGCCCATCAGCAGACGACTCAAAATACGCGAACATTTCGTACCCAGCCAAATTAATCATCTTCATCCCGCAGTACTCAAAGTCATCCCCCCTCCCCCGCCCCCTTTCCCCCTCCCTCACGCTCAACCCGCCCCCCGCCCCTTCCCCCCTCCCCACGCTCTCCCCACCCCCGCCCCCTTTCGCCCCCTCCCCACGCTCTCCCCACCCCCGTCCCTTCCCCCTCCCCCCACGCTCTCCCCACCCCGTCCCCCTTCCCCCCTCCCCCTCTCTCCCCACCCCGTCCCCTTCCCCCTCCCCCCACACTCCCACACCCCGCCCCCTTCCCCCTTCCCCCCACGCTCCCCGCCCCCTTCCCCCTCCCCCCACGCTCCCCACCCCGCCCCCTGTCCCCTTCCCCCCTCCCCCCACGCTCCCCACCCCCCTCCCCCCACCAACGCGCGCCGATTTGAATAAAAAAGTAGAACAATTGATAATACGAATCAGTCCTTCAATCATCCCATCATACACTAATTACTCGAAAATTAGGACGACCGTATTCTCATTACCAAACTAATTCGTACGTCCCAATCCGAGGCTGTTCGAACTCTGTTTCGCCAATCAACGCTAATATGTAAACTCGCGTACTCACACACATGCGTACGTGTATGCGTGAGGGTGGTTCGGGTGCGTACACAGGCCGGGGAGTATGACGTACACACGCGAATGCATGGAGGAATGTGTGCATATAAACAAACGTACATGATTTGATCGACGCACGCATGCGCACACAAACAAACATACATCACACACGGAGACAAAAAAATAAACAAAACCACAAAAGAAATAAAACAAAGATAAATAAAGAAAAGAAAAATATTGCGTCAATAACACCACCATGATTTTATGCATAATAATAAGGATTATCGCAAGCTTTCCCCTTTTAAATGGATTATAGCAATTGTGGTTTCTTTACAAAAGTAATCAGGACGGACCGAGGGACAGTTTATTATGATTATTATCATTATTATTAATTAGACTTTGCATAATTACCTTCTGTTCTTCTCCGTAAGCCGATTCGCTAAGCCCGTCGGGGGGTGGGGGTGGGGGGTCTCGGGCTGATGACGTCACGCTTAAGCATAAACAAAAACAAGGAAAAAATACGTTTCGACATGAAAAAAAGATGAAGAAAAAAGCGAAGAACAAGTAAATGTCAATCAAATAAAAGGAGAACGTGGAAACAATGAAAACAAACAAACAGACAGAAGAAATAGATATCAAACGATAGAAACAAAGACAAAAATAAAGCAGAAATAAAGTAAAAAAAATGACGATATTCAAACCAAAATATGGCAACTACAAAGAAACAGACAGAACGACAAAACAAAGATAAACAAGAAAACGAAAGAAAACGAAGGAAAACCTTAAAAACAAGAAAGAAAAAAAAGAAAAACAACAATGAAAACCAATACCGGTAAATATCGGAAACAGAACCTAAACAATAAAAAAAATCAACAATAACACCCCCACCAACACGAAAACGAAAGAAAACCCAAAATATGATTATGTTTCCCCCCAAGACCCACCCACCCACACCCCACCCCCTACCCCCACCTTCTGACACCACTAATCTACCCATCTGCCACCACCTGCCTGCCCCCTGTGGCAAACTCCTGACAACATCCCTTAGCCGAAACAGCGGAGGTAAGCATCCAATATTTCTTTCCCAAACACCAAGCCACCGCCAATAAACCGCTTAGTGTAAAACCTTCAAAACAAAACAGTTAAGTATGTTTATTGGTTGGTCATCAGCTGATAAGTAATAGAAAAGAGAGAGAGAGAGAGGGGGGGAGAGAGAGAAAGAGAGAGAGAGAGAGAGAGAGAGAGAGAGAGAGAGAGAGAGAGAGAGAGAGAGAGAGATAGAGATAGAGATAGAGATAGAGATAGAGATAGAAGATAGAGAGAGAGAGAGAGAGAGAGAGAGAGAGAGAGAGAGAGAGAGAGAGAGAGAGAGAGAGAGAGAGAGAGAGAGAAAAGGGAAAGGGCAAATATATAAACGTGTTTTCTTATTATTTCGTCTTTCTTTGTTTTTGTTTTTCGTTATTTCGTTTACCTTTCTTGATTCTTTTCTCTTGTGTTTATAAGTTTCGTTCAACCTTTCTCCCTCCCTCTGTCTTTTCTTATATCCTCCTGTTTATCTCTTCTATATTACCCTTCCCACCACAGTCTCTCTCTCTCTCTCCCTCTCTCCCTCCCTCCCTGCTTCCCTCCTTCTCTCCCTCTCCCTTCCTCCCTCTCCCTCCCCCTCTCTCCCTCCATCCCTCTCTCTCTCTCCCTCTCCCTCTCTTCCTCTCTTCCTCTCTCCCACTCTCCCTTCTTCCCTTCCTCCCTCCATCCTACTCTCTCAGCCTCTCCCTCCCCTCCCTCTCTCTCTCTCATCCCCTTCATCTTGCCAGCCTCGCGTGACCCGTCGTGTAGCATTGATCCACCGCGGGGACATAATCATTTGGCGTGACTTGGTGGCAGCCTCAGGTTAAGTGGGACAGGCACGCGAGGGTGGGTGTGGGGGAGGGAGGGAGGGAGAGGGGGAGAGGGGGAGGGAGGAGAGGGGGGGCGGAGGGAGGGAGGAGGAGGAGTGGGGGGAGGAGAGGGAAGGGAGAGGGAGGGAGGGAGGGGAGGAGAGAGGGAGGGAAGGAAGGGAGGGAGGGAGGGAGGGAGGAGGAGGGAGGAAGGGGAGGAGGGAGGGAGGGAGGGAGGGAGGGGAGGGAGGGGGGAGGGAGGAGGGAGGGAGGGAGGGAGAGAAGGAGAGGGGTGGAAGAGAGAGAGAGAGAAAGGGGCAGGTGGATGGGTGGAAAGGGGACGGGTGGAGGAGAGAGGGTGTGAGGGGACGGGTGGAGGAGAGAAGAAAGAGGCAGAAAGAGAGAGAGAGAGAGAGAGAGAGAGAGAGAGAGAGAGAGAGAGAGAGAGAGAGAGAGAGAGAGAGAGGGGAGGGAGGGAGGGAGGGAGGGAGGGGGAGGGAGGGAGGGAGGGAGAGAGAGAGAGAGAGAGAGAGAGAGAGAGAGGAGAGAGAGAGAGAGAGAGAGAGAGAGAGAGAGAGAGAGAGAGAGAAAGAGAGAAAGAGAGAGAGAGAGAGAGAGAGAGAGAGAGAGAGAGAGAGAGAGAGAGAGAGAGAGAGAGAGAGAGAGAGAGAGAGAGAGAGAGAATGTTGCGTGTGAAGGTAATGGGGAACAGGAGATGGATGCCGTGAAGGTCAAGAATGACGTGCGAGAAGGGAGAGAATGAAAGAAAGTAAGAAAAGGAAGTACAGAAAAGAAAGAATAACTGCCGAATGAAGCAGAATGTGGGAGAAGAAAAGCAGTAATACGAGGAGAAGAAATTCAAAAGAAGAAAATGACGAACACATATTAAAAAGAAAAAAAAGAAAATACAAATAAAACAGAAACAAACAAAGAAGAAGAAAGATAAAAAAGGAAAATAAAAGAGTAAGAAAAACGAAAGATTAAAAAAAGAGATACAATAAAAAACAAAAGAGAAAACAAAAATAGAGAGACGAAAGAAAAAAGAAAGTAGAAGGGCAAATCAAGAAAGAAAAAGAATAAGAAGAAGGAAAAAGAATAAGAATAAGGGGGAAAAAAGGTAATTTTCCTGCCCCTAATAATTTTCCGGGAGGACCTACATAATTTTCCGGACCGCGAGACGCCAGACCCTCCCCCCCCCCTCCCCCTCCCCCCGCCCCCTTTGTATCTGTCACTATTTCTCGCCTTCACTTCGTCACTATCATCTCCTCGAGGACATCTTATGACGTCACACGTTTTCTGGTCTTTTTTTTTAATCTTCGTTTTTTTTTGTCTTGGGATTATCGCTCGCTTGGAAATCTTGCAAGAGATATTAATGGAAATTATTTGTTTAAGAAATTGGGAAGATGCGATCTATCCCCACGTCTTATCTGCCTTTCACTTCACATTCTCTTGGTCTTTTGTCATTCCCTCTCCTCTCTCCTTTCTCTTCTCATTCTATCTCCCTTCCTTCTCCCCCTTTCCCCTTCCACTTTCGCCCACTATTCCAAAATGCCACTGGCTATTTGAATCCGTCGGGATGCTGCGCTCTCCTCTCTCTCTCTCTCTCTTTCGCTTTCTCTTAATCTCTCTCCCCTTCTCCCTCTCTCCCTCTCTTTCGCTTTCTCTCGTTCTCTCTCCCCTTCTCCCTCTCTCTTTCATCTCTCTCTCTGTCTGTCTGTCTGTCTCTCTGTCTGTCTGTCTGTCTGGCTGTGTGTCTGTCTGTCTGTCTGTCTGTCTGTCTGTCTGTCTGTCTGTCTGTCTGTCTGTTTCTCTCTTTTTCAAATCTCTCTCTCTCTCTCTCTCACTATCTTTTTCATCTCTCATTTTCTCTCCCTACATCCCTCACCTCCCTCTCATCTTTCTCTCTCTCGTCCCAGACATTTTTTTCCTTGTAAATTAATTTCCCTTAATTAATTATGAAATTAAATGATCTTGCGCGCTGGACATGTGTCTGTCTCTTAGAATTTCTAAGTGTTAATGAGTGGTCATGGATGTTAGCGCTGCGTGTCAGAATAAAGTATTTATTTGCTTCTAAACAAATGTTCGTGTTGTTTCTGATTAATGTTGAGATGTATTTTTAATGACTTTGGTTTTCCTTTTGTGAAGATGTGTATTGATAAAAAATAGATATACACTAATTCACCCAAGGCACAAATATATACACAAACACACACACACACAGACACACAGACACGTCCACACACACACGGAGATACACTAACAAACAAACACACACACACATTCACATCCGCACACAAACACCTACACACAAACACACGCAAATACGCCAACAAAAGGTGTTTACACAAACCAAGGCCAGCTTCCTACCTTCTGTCCAACCCCTCCCATCAATTAATATTCATAACCAAAATTGCACGCATTGAATGGCACTTTGCAAAAAAAAAGGTATTGCACAGATAAATACATTGTTAAAAGGGTTTCACTTAAATGCCCATTACATAGTTCAATCATGTCCCTCTGTTATTTGGCAGCGCACCTGAGCTTCGGAGCCAAGGACTTGAGGGGAAAAGGGGTGAGGGGAAAACACCTGTTGAGCGCACCTGTTGGGGGACTGATCTGTTGCTGGTGCTGTTGCTTGGCTCTCTCTACCTGTTGGAGGCGAGGTTGGCCCCTGTTGCTGCTGTTGTTTGTCTTTGTTTGTATATGTGTGTGCATCGTCGATT
>NC_091563.1:7869677-7874677 GCF_042767895.1 Penaeus vannamei
TCATCATTCCTATAATCACGGTGTTTATCATTATCGCGGGCGTTGCTAGCTGTAACACATGGCAGGGGGGGGGGGGTCGCCGGCCTCTCAAAGGTTGGAGGTCGAAGGTAAAATATATATAAACGCAAATGAACAAGCGAACGGATGTATCATTCAATAATACAAGTGGTCTTTCATCCTATATTGGCCTATCACGGCAATTACCCTCTCAATTCCCCGTCAAGATAAAATTTCCGCTACACTTGCGCTCCTATTAATGTTGCTAAAAAAAAATTGTCGACAAAGCTACAGAAAATATGTTTATTCAATTCACACAAAACAAATGTTCGGACGACCGCGCTATTGTCTCGCGCGTTCGATTACGTGGCCCCGAGTTTTATTAAAGTTTTTTTTTTCACCCCCGCAAATACGTTAAAAAATGGTGGGAGTAAAAATTACGTTTTCGTCTGTTGCGAAAGATTTTTTAGGATCTGCGTACACCAGCGGCTCCCACGCTCTGAATTGTCATAAATTGATGTTTAATGCGCTTACCGAGGTTGCTAAAGCATCGACTCGAACTCATAGATTCCTTGCCTATCCGATCAGCTGATCTGTTGACTCGGGCAGAGCGGGTTTGCTTCTATTTGTTTACTTGCGCGGATACAGAGCAGGGAGAGGAGCTGTGTTTGTTTACTTGTAAGTGCATGGTCGCTTGATGAACTCGTGTTTGTCTACCGGCGAATATATTGGATGGTTGTCTTTCTGTACATTGGATGATTCGAGAGCATGTTTGTATATACATATTTATACGTACATACAAACGTCCAATCAAACACAAACGCGCACGCACGCGCGCGCGCGCACACACACACACACACACGCACACACACACACACACACACACACACACACACACACACACACACACACACACACACACACACACACACACACACACACACACACACACACACACACACACACACACACACACACACACACACACACACACACACACATACCTACATACATTAGCTACCTATCTAGTCTATCTACCTTTTCACCTATCTACATGTATGTCTATATACGCACAACATGATCATTGGTGCATACGTAGATACAAGCTTTCTTAACATGGAGAACCATTGCCCCAGAATATTAATTAAAATTTTTATAGTGCCCAACAATATGAATAATAAAAAGCTAAATGAATAAGTAATGAGAATGTAAATCGTATTATAATTAAGCATCATATTTTCTGCTTCACCTGCAATTCTTTTACACTTGAAATTTCAAATATTCAACAAAGCTTTCAGAAAAGGCTGATGATGATTCCTTCGTCCTTGCGACCTCGCGGCCTCCCTGTTGGCACGCCTGATTTCGCTAGTTAATGCGCCTAAAAGTATTACCAACCCTACCGAATTCATAACCCTTTCTTCACCCTGCGTCTCCTCTACCCGGGGTATGCATATTGACCAAGATCTTGGAAATGAACTTATCCATTGCAACGCGAGCTCTAGATATTTTATGATCATCCTTATGTGCAAGGTGGAGTTATGGAGCAATGTGGAAGGCTATTGGAACCTCCCCTCCCTCCCCCCCTCCTAAACTGCACCGCCTCTAGCACACCGCGTGGCTGCCTTTGCTCCTACCATGCGCGTCGGCCGTGGCACCCCAGCGGTATTGTTCGTCCAACTCGTTTGCATGGCTGATGCAGCGTAGGTCCTACTAACCGATACGCCCGATGCATGGCAATGCCTCGGCCAGCCCTCCCAGGTGGCTGCGCTGCTACGGCTGTCTGTCCCGATGAGTTGGCATCCCTGCTGCTGCTTTTGTACGTCGCGCCGGTTGGCACGCCTGCATTTATCAATTTCTGAAGTATAACCGAATAAGTGAGTTCTTCAATTGTCGAAAGAGAATTCTGGCGCGCCGCCCCCTTTCCCTACAGCAATTTCCATTTGTGACCATATCGGAAAGGGTTACGCCGAACTGACAATACAGACTTACACGCCTTAATTTTCACTCTCGAAGCTATGAATTTCTAATGGTCGCATCATGTCTCTGCATTCATTTACGGGCCTTTCGGAGGCTGTATTTAAGAGAATTTCAGGCTGGCTTGAACTGTCAGAAAAATATCACACCCGATATTTTTGTTATCCGAGAACCATAATTTTTCTTTTTTATCCGAGAACCCCATTTTTTTCTTTTCTTTTTTTTACCCATTCCCCGTCTTCCTTTGGACAGCCTATCCTAAATTCTGCGTTTGGAGGAAGGAGGAAAGGAAAAGGAGAGGGGGGAGAGAAGGAAGGAAGGTAAGGAGGCTGAGAGAATGCAGTTGTGTATGTATATATTTCATCAGCCATTGTCCTGTTTCTTCCCTCTACCCGGGGTAATGTGCTCCCAAACGTCCGGGCGTGAAATAGTGGAGCGGCAATCAAGAACAAGGGGAGAGATGGATGGGGTGAAGGGGGAGGAGGAGTGGAGGGGGAGGAGGGGTGAAGGGTAGGTAGGAGGGGGGAGGAGGGGTGAAGGGTAGGCAGGAGGGGGTGAAGGGGGAGGAGGGGTGGAGGGGGAGGAGGGGTGGAAGGGGAAGAGGAGGAATGGAGGAGGAGGAGAGGGAGGAATGGATAAAGGAAGTGGATGGGGGATGGATAGGGGTGGAGGGGTAGAGGAGGGAAAGGGGAATAAAGGAAGTGGATGGGGTGAAGGGGGAGGAGGGGTGGAGGTGGAAGAGGAGGGGAATAAAGGAAGTGGAAGGGTAGAGGAGGAGGAATGGATAAAGGAAGTGGAGGGTGTGGATAGGGGTTGAGGGGGTAGAGGGAAAAAAGGTGGAAAGAAGGAATAAAGGAAGTGGATGGGGTGAAGGGGGAGGAGGGGTAGAGGGGAATGGAGGAGGAATGGATAAAGGAAGTGGAGGGGGTGGATAGGGGTTGAGGGGTAGAGGAGGAAGGAATAAAGGAAGTGGAGGGGGTGGATGGAGGTGGAGGGGTAGATGAAGTGGAAAGAATAAAGGAGGGGATAAAGAGTATGTGGGGTGGAAGGGACAGAGGCGAAGGGATGGAGGAGGTGGATGGGGTGGAGTAGTGGAGGGGATTGAGGGGGTGGTGGGGTGGAAGGGAGAAAAGGTAGGGGGGTGGAGGGGGTGGAGACAGGGAGTGAGGGAGGATTAGTTGATTTAATTTGCATCACTGATTTTTTTTTGTCGTTACTTCGTCTCCTCACGTCTTTTGCTTTGTTGTTTTCGTTGAGATTTTTCTTATAATCTTCATTTTTGTTTTTGTTTTTTTAGTTGATTAAAAAAAATATATATGTGTGTGCTTAGTCTTCTACTTACTTCATGAGTTATTTGCTATCGAATTTATTTTACTTTATTTATTTATTATTGCTATTTTTTTACCTCATATGTTATTCTGATTGTTGTTATTATAATTATAATGATAATAATTATTGTTGTTATTTTTGTCATCATTATTTATCCTTATTGCTATTATTATTATTATTATACTTATTATTATCATAATTACATTATTATTATTATTATTATTATTATTATTATTAATATTATTATTATTATTATTATCATTATTATTATTATCATCATTATCATTAGTATTATTATTAATAACATCACTATTATTATCATTAGTATTATTAATATCTTAGGAGCGAAAAAAATTGTCATCGTTATTGATATAATTTTTTTTATTAATATTATTGTTCGAACAAATTTCCATTAATATTTTTTTTTTCATCATTAAAATTATTATTTTAGGAGCGAAAAAAATCCGGAATTTTCAATCACTCTCGTTTCCCCCTTTTTTGAATTGGTAATTAACCTCATTTTTCATATATGAATTTCCATTCCCTCTACCATTATCTCCCCACTCCCCTCCCCCCCCCATCTCCCCTTTCTCTCACTCACACTCTCACTCCTCCCCCCTCATTCTCTCACCTTTTCTCTCTCTTTTTCTCACTCACACACTCTGACTCTCTCTCTCTTTCTTTTTCTCTCTCTCGCTCTCGCTTTCTCTCTATCACTCTCGCTCTCTCGCTCTCTTAATCTCACTCCCACCCTCAATCTCACTCTCACCCTCACTCTCACCCTCACTCTCACTTTCACTCTCACCCTCACTTTCACCCCCACCCCTCACTTTCACTCTCACCCTCACTTTCACTCTCACCCTCACTCTCACCCCCCACCCTCACTTTCACTCTCACCCTCACCCTCACTTTCACTCTCACTCTCACTCTCACCCTCACTCCCACTCCCCCCACTCTCTCTTTCTCGATAACTTGAGAGTTTTATTCCGGGTTACCATGACGATCTGCTGATGAGGTATTTGACAGGTAAACAATGGTTCGAACAAATTTACATAGATAATGAGAGTCGACGACCACCTCTGTCACCAGGAGACCCCCAGAGGGAAGTAAGGGCGATGGGGGATATCGTCTATTTGTCTGTGTGTCTGTGTGTCCTGTGTCTGTGGGTCGGGAGTTGGCTGGGCGGTTGGGTGTCTTATTTGATGGTCTCTTTGTCTTTGTTTCTCTTTGTATGGTTTTGTCTGTGTGTTTGGCTGTCTCTTTGCGTCTCACTTCGACCTTTCTATTCCTCCTTCTCCCTCTCCTTTTTCTCCCTATTCCCCTTCCTCCTCTCTCTCTCCCATCCACCTACCCTCCCACGCTCCCTCTCCCATCCTCCCCTTCCCCTTTTCCCCTCTCCTACCCTCAATCCCCCTCCCCCTCCCTCTCCTTCTCTCTCCCCTACCCTCCCTCCCTTCCCCTCTCGCTCCGCCATCCTCCCATCCTCCCATTTCTCATCTTCCCTTGTTCTATCTCCTTCAATCTTATTTGCTATTTGTCCGATGCAGTCTGTTTGATAAGTATCTTCCCTGTTTGCGTTATATATATGTCAGTCATGCGCGCTTGACTGCTCTGTTGGTTTGTCTGTCTTCCTCACTGGGTTTATCTATATTTCCGAGTAAACATGCACGGGGTTCTTTTCCCTTAATGGATTTCGAGGA
>NC_091563.1:7882177-7889677 GCF_042767895.1 Penaeus vannamei
GGGGGGAGGAAGGTAGCAGTCGAGAAAGAGATAGACAGAAGGGAAGAAGAAGGAGAGGGAGTTGGAAAAGGAGAGGGAGAGGGAGAGGGGAAGCAGGGAGATAGATAGGTATAGATAGATAGAGAGAGAGAGAGAGAGAGAGAGAGAGAGAGAGAGAGAGAGAGAGAGAGAGAGAGAGAGAGAGGGAGGGAGGGAGACAGAGAGAGTGAAAGAGAGAGACAGAAAGAAAAACAAACAAACAAACAAAAGAAAGCCTTAGACAAAGAGAAAGAAAGAAAAAAAATGAAAGAGACCTAGAGAAAGAGAGGGAAAAGGAGCGAAATTGAAAACAATTCTTAAACACTTCTCATCTTAAAGAATAAGAATGTCTTTATGTGACAAAATCTCGAGGCTGAAGGAGGAGGAGGAGCGCCTGAAGGGGTTCAAGGAAGGAGTTGGTGGAGGGGGAGGGAAGGGGGAAGGAGGAGGTTGGTTGGGGGGAGTTGAGGAAGGAGTTGGTGGTGGAGGGAGGGGAAGGGGAAGGAGTTGGTTGGGGGGAGGGGGAAGAAGGAGTTGGTGGAGGGAGGGGAAGGAGTTGGTGGGAGGAGTGGAAGAAGGAGTTGATGGGGGGAGTGGGAGGGGGAAGGAGTTAGTGGGGAGGGAGGGGGATGGGGAGGTGGAGGGGGGCCAAAGGGAGGGGCAGACAAGGGTCATTAATTCTCTCACACAACAATAAGTCCATTAAATGTTCGATATGGTTAACAATTTTACCACTGGACGCGCTGAATAGCCTCTCAGAGGTCTGCAGGCTCAAGGGGGAGGGAGTTGTCTGCACACTTGCGGCGTAGATGCACACACACGCACACATGCGTACACAGAATCGTATGTACACACAAGCACTCAATCTTACGCAGACACACACGCAGAATCACACGCACACACACAGACACAGAAACACGCGCACACACAAGCACTCAATCTTACGTACATGCACACTCACACACAAACACACGCAGAGAAACACGAGCACACACAAGCACTCAATCTTACGTACATGCACACTCACACACAAACACACGCAGAGAAACACGAGCACACACAAGCACTCAATCTTACGTACACGCACAGTCACACACACACACACACACACACATACACCCTCAGGAATGTACATACAAATTACCAAACACAGAAGCAAAGATACGAGCAAAAGTCCACACAGGTGCACACACGCACATGTACGCATCGACAAAACATAACCATCTAACCCTTTCCCATCCTAAGTAATAAAACGGAATAAAACCAAAGCAACAACTGCAACAGCCTCATCAACAACAACAACAGGATCAATAACCAACAACAACAACGCGAGAGAATACGAGATCCAACGAGAGGAGGAGGAAGTGGAAGTGGAGAGGAGAAAGAGAGAGAAGTAGAGAGAAAATACAGTGAGAAAGCGAGAGAGAGAGAGAGAGAGAGAGAGAGAGAGAGAGAGAGAGAGAGAGAGAGAGAGAGAGAGAGAGAGAGAGAGAGAGAGAGAGAGAGAGAGAGAGAGAGAGAGAGAGAGAGAGAGAGAGAGAGAGACAGACAGACAGACAGAGAGAGAGAGAGACAGACAGACAAACAAAGACAGACAGAGAGAAAGAAAGAAAAGAAAGAGAGAACAAGCAAGAGAAATAACAAAGAAAAAAAGAAAAAACAAACGAACCAACAAGAGCAAAGAGCAAAGAGCGAGAGAGAGAGAGATAGAGAGAGAAAGACGAGATCCAATAACACAGAACGAGAAGCGACGAGATCTAAACGAGATCTGACGAGACGCCGCGAGACCCTAACGACCCGAGATCTCTCCCGCGCCCATCATCAGGAATGGGCGGGAAACACAACACGCCGCGCAGGAAGAGGCCCAGAAATCAACAAGTAACTGGGAGAGGAGGGATAAAAAGGGGAGGAGGAGGAGAGGAATAAATAGGGGAGAGGGATGGGAGAGTAACTAGAAGAGGAGGGATAAAGGGGGGAATAGGAGGAGAGGAATAAGAGGAATAAAGGTAGAAAGGCCCAGAAATCAACAAGTAACTGGGAGAGGAGGGATAAAAACGGGAGGAGGAGGAGGAGAGGAATAAATAGGGGAGAGGGATGGGAGAGGAACTGGGAGAGGAGGGATAAAAACGGGGGAATAGGAGAAGAAGAATAAGAGGGATAACTGGGTAGAAAGGCCCAGAAATCAACAAGTAACTGGGAGAGGAGGGATAAAAACGGGAGGAGGAGGAGGAGAGGAATAAATAGGGGAGAGGGATGGGAGAGTAACTGGGAGAGGAGGGATAAAAACGGGAGAAGGAGGAGAGGAATAAATTGGGAAGAGGGATGGGAGAGTAACTGGGTGAAAATAGGAAATCAACACGCAACTCGGAGAGGAGGGATAAAAACGGGAGGAGGAGGAGAGGAATAAATAGGGGAGAGAGATGGAAATAGGTTGGGAATATAGCACAGGAAAAGGCCCAGAAATCAACAAGTAACTGGGAGAGGGAGGGGAGAGTAACTGGAATAGGAGGGATAAAGGAGAAAAGGAATAGGAGGAATAAAGGAGGAGAGGAGGGAAAAGGTAAGAATAGGAGAAGAGGAATAAAGGTAGAAAGGCCCAGAAATCAACAAGTAACTGAGAGAGGGAGGGGAGAGTAACTGGAAAAGGAGGGATAAAAGGAGAAAAGGAATAGGAGGAATAAAGGAGGAGAGGAGGGAAAAGGTAAGAATAGGAGAAGAGGAATAAAGGTAGAAAGGCCCAGAAATCAACAAGTAACTGGGAGAGGGAGGGGAGAGTAACTGGAAGAGGAGGGATAAAGGAGAAAAGGAATAGGGGGAATAAAGGAGGAGAGGAGGGAAAAGGTAAGAATAGGAGAAGAGGAATAAGAGGCATAAAGGTAGGAAATCAACAAGTAACTGGGAGAGGAGGGATAAAAACGGGAGAAGGAGGAGGAGAGGAATAAATAGGGGAGATAGATGGAAATAGGTTGGGAATATAGCACAGGAAAAGGGCCAGAAATCAACAAGTAAGTGGGAGAGGAGGGATAAAGGGGGAGGAAAGGAGAAAAAGAATAAAGGTGGGAAGGGAGATGGACGGGAAGAGGTTGACAATATAGCACAGGAAAAGGCCCAGAAATCAACAAGTAACTGGGAGAGGGGGGATAAAAACGGGAGGAGGAGGAGAGGAATAAATAGGGGAGAGGGATGGGAGAGTAACTGGGTGAAAATAGGTAGGAAATCAACAAGTAACTGGGAGAGGAGGGATAAAGGGGGGAATAGGAGAAGAAGAATAAGAGGAATAAAGGTAGAAAGGCCCAGAAATCAACAAGTAACTGGGAGAGGAGGGATAAAAACGGGAGAAGGAGGAGAGGAATAAATAGGGGAGAGGGAGGGGAGAGTAACTGGAAGAGGAGGGATAAAGGAGAAAATGAATAGGAGGAATAAAGGAGGAGAGGAGGGAAAAGGTGGGAATAGGAGAAGAGGAATAAGAGACATAAAGGTAGGAAATCAACAAGTAACTGGGAGAGGAGGGATAAAAACGGGAGGAGGAGGAGAGGAATAAATAGGGAAGAGAGATGGGAATAGGTTGGGAATATAGCACAGGAAAAGGCCCAGAAATCAACAAGTAACTGGAAGAGGAGGGATAAAGGGGGAGGAAAGGAGAAAAAGAACAAAGGTGGGAAGGGAGATGGATGGGAAGAGGTTGACAATATATCACAGGAAAAGGCCCAGAAATCAACAAGTAACTGGGAGAGGAGGGATAAAAACGGGAGGAGGAGGAGAGGAATAAATAGGGGAGACGGATGGCAGAGTAACTGGAAGAGGAGGGGTAGAGGAGAAAAGGAATGGGAGGAATAAAGGAGGAGAGATGGGTGAAAATAGGTAGGAAATCAACAAGTAACAAGGAGAGGAGGGATAATAACAGGAGAAGGAGGAGGAGAATGAGGAGGAATAGGAGAAGGAGACGGAGTCAGAAGGAAGCGAAGAAGGAGAAGGAAGCGGAGGAGGAGAGGGTGGCGGAGGAGAAGGAGGAGGAGTAGTAGAAAGAGGCAGAGTAGGAGAATGAGGAGGAATAGGAGAAGGAGACCGAGTAGGAGAAGGAGGCGAAGAAGGAGAAAGAGGCGAAGAAGAAGGAGGCGGAGGTGAAGAAGGAGAAGGAAGCGGAGAAGGAGACGAAGGAGGAGGAGGAGGAGGAGGAGCAGGGACGGCGGAGGCAGCGTAATTAAAAAGTGTTCTACCCTGGAGGAGATCTGCTGTCAACATCCCCCTCGCCTCCGCTTGCCGGGGACGTCTTCGGAGAGATCTTTTTTATTACTTTCTGCGTGCCCCGAGGTGCAGGCGGGAAGTGAATGGGATTTGAGTCCATTAATCTGGATGTTCGCGTGTTCATCAAGTCTCTCTCCCTCTCTCTCTCTCTTGCGCGCTCTCTGGCTGTCTGTCTCTCTCTCTCTTGCGTTCTCTCTCTCGCTCTTGGTCTCTCTCTCTATCTCGCTCTCCCTTCCTCTCTCTCTCTCTCTCTCTTTCTCTCACTCTCTCTCTCGTGCGTTCTCTTTCTCTCTCTCTCTCTATTGCTTCCGCTCTCTCTCTGTTTTCCCCCTCTCCCTCTCCCTCTTTCTCTCTCCCTTTCTTCCTCTCCATCTCCCTCCCTTTCTCCCTCTCCCTCTCCCTTTCTTCCTCTCCCTCTCCCACCCTCTTTCTCCCCCCCCCCCCCCCCCTTCCCCCCCGCGCCCTGACCTACCTAGAGGGTCCTCCGGGTGGGCGTGCGTGCGTGGCGACCCCCCCTCAAGGAAAGGTCTTCGGTGTCCCATTTGCATATCAAGTGTTCTCTTCTCTCCGCTCGGTATACAGTACTAGTGAGCCTAATCCGTTTCCCGAGCTCCTCCTCCTCCTCTCTCTCGCGCGCACACACACTCACACACGTGCACACACTCTTACGCTCATACAACAAACAGATACGTAAACAAGGGAGAGGCGGGGCTTACGGGCGCGCGGAGGTATACAGGCGCGCGGGGAGGTAGAGGGATAGGCAGATAGATAGATAGATAGATAGATAGATAGATGGACGGACAGGTAGGTATATAGATAGGCAGATAGATAAAGAGGGAGGAAGATATATAGATAGACAGAGAGGCAGGCAGATATATAGTTAGACAGGCAGACAGACAGATAGGTAGATGGACAGAAAAAAAAGCAGACAGATAGGTAGATAGAAAAAACAGACAGATAGATAGATAGACAGAAAAAACACAGAAAGACAGACAGAGAAATGGACAGATAAAAACACTCACACGCACACATACACGCACACAAAACCCTTCCTTTGCATACATACACCGAACAAGGATACTCACACTTACACACGCACGCTGCACATACATACTAAGAGCAGGTGAGGCCGTGAACTCTGCAAAGAGCTAAATCCGCGCATACACGAACGCACATCACTCTCGGGGTTACAGGATTGCCTACGCGAACGCAGTTTTACCATTGCTATTTTTACATGTTATTCAGGTCCGTGGATAGGCAGGGAGGCTAGAGAGTAGGGGGGAGGGAGTGGGGGGAGTGGGGAGTTTGAGGGGAAGAAGGGAGAGCTATAGGTGAGGGAGGGATAGAGAGAAGGAGGGATGGGAGAGTGGGGGAGGGGGGGAGAGGTTGAGGAGGCGAAGGGAGAGCAATGGGTGAGGGAGGGATAGAGAAAAGGAGGGAAGGGAGTGTGTGGGGGAGAGGTTGAGGGGAAGAAGGGAGAGCTATGGGTGAGGGAGGGATAGAGAGAAGAAGGGACTACGGGATGAACGGAGGGAGGCAGAAAGGGGGAGGGGAAGACAGAGGGAGGAAGAGAGGGAAGGACAGACGGAGGGAGGGAGTGGAAGGACAGAGGAAAGAAGAGAGAGGAGGACAGAGGGAGGGAAGGAGAGAAGTAAGGAAAGCCAGAGGAGAGGAGAGATGGAAGGAAAGAAAACAACGAGGGATGGACAGAAAGACAGAAGAAGGGAAGGACAAAGGGACAGAAAGACGAATAAACAAAGAAAAAGGACAGACGTAAGGAAGGAAAAAGGGAACGACGGAGAGATGAAAGGATAGAAGGAGGGATAGGGAAAAGGGTGAAGGACAGAGGGGCAGAGACAGGGAATAAGAGCTTTGCACAGCACGCGTTGTGTTTACTCTAAAAGTTGTCCATCCAGTTAACAGCTTTGTTCACTCCACCGAAGACACAGTGTATGTATGTATTCATTACGTCCGTCTGGTTGGGGCGCGGGGCAGGGACTTTTTATTTATTTATTCATTTATGTATTTTTTTTCCTTTCTTTTTGAGTGGGAGCTTTATAAAAGGACCCGATACCATACGAATAAACTGTACCTATAGAGAACATGCGTGCACTTGCATAGAGTGTGCATGCCCAAATACATACACACCGCAAAAACATGCATAACTCCAGTGTATGCTTAAATAATATATCTATATGCATTCCTACATAGGCACGTTTACACACACACGCACGCACGCGCGCGCGCACACACACACGCACACACACACACACACACACACACACAGCTCCCCACACACACAGCTTTCCACAAACACACAGCTTCCCCCACACACACATCCCCACACACACACACACTCACACTCACACTCACACTCACACACACTCTCACACTCACACTCACACTCACACTCACACTCACACTCACACTCACACTCACACTCACACTCATACACATACACACACACACACACACTATACACAGCCCCCCCCCCCCCACACACACACAGCCCCACATACACACACACATACACACACAGTCAGCTCCCCCCCCACACACAACCCCTCACACACAGCTCCCCCCCCCCCAAACACACAACCCCTCCCACACACATACACATACATGTACACATACACACACAAAACAAGTGCGCATCTAAGAATTCCCGCGCACAGCCCTCCAGTCCTCCCTCCCTCCCTCGCCTTCGAGAGCGCAGCGGACTCCACGCGCCATTCTTCAGCAGCTGATTTCTCCGCGCACTTTGGGAGGCGACGGAGAGAGCAAACACGCCCTGAAAATCCAAATATAACTACCGCTACCCAAAAGATCCGCTTATTTAACGCTTGATGGACCTCTTTTTCGTTTTTTTTTTTCGTTTTTTTTTTCGTTTTTTTAACTCAAAGTCGTAAGAGGTATTATGGAAATATTTTTCGTAGGTGTTATAATTGTGTAATATTTCTTTTTTTTTCTTTTCTTTCTTTCGTGTGAGGGAGGAGGGGGGGGGGTAGGTATAAGGGGAAGGGGGTGGGAAAGGAAGAGAAGTGATGGGTAAGGAAGGGAAGGGAAGGGAATTAAGGAAAGGGAAGAGAAGAGAAGAGAAAGGAAGGGAAGAGAAAGATAGGGAAATGAAGTACGAGAAAGGAAAGGGTAATGAACGGAAAGGGAAGAAAAGGAAGGGAAAGAGTGAAGATGCGAGCCGGAAAGTAGAGGAAAGGGGTAAAGGTAAGGAGAAAAGAA
>NC_091563.1:7914677-7917177 GCF_042767895.1 Penaeus vannamei
GACAATTATTGGAAGTCTGTGTAAACTTCGCTGGCCAAAACTTCCTCCACCCGAGACAAACCCTTCAGTCCTGTGTTTACATTGTCCAACATGTCAGACTTTCGATTAAAAAAAAAGAAGAAATAACAAAAACAGAAAATAGAATAAAAATAATACAAGAGGTACGACAAAACGAGTGATTCGCGGATGTACTTGTTTATATATATATATATATATAAATTCTTTCGAAAAACGACTTTTGGAACTAACCATGGAATATAAATATTAAAAATGACAAGGGGATGGCAGTCAAGAGGGGATCACAACAGGTAACTAAACATTCAAATGTATATTCATTTTTTTTATTTTTTTTTCCAAAGGCCAGCTTTCATCTTTATGAAATTAACAGCGAGATATGAATGATAAATTAGAAAGCTTGTAGCTGAAACATGAGCATATGAGGAGGGAATTAGAACGGGAGAGTGTATTAAAAAAAAGAAAAAGAAAAAGAGAAAAAAAGAATCAGATGCATAATGTAAACGGATCGGGTTCAGTTCCCTTGACATGGATATACATATATATATTTTTTTCTTTTATCCATGGACGACCTCCTTCTGCCACTAGGCTGTGTTAATGTTATAAATTGTGTTTGACTTTTTCTTTGTTTTATTATTCTTCCGTCACACTTTCTATTTGGCTGTATGTCTGCCTGCCTGTCTGTCTATGTGTCTGCCTGCCTGTCTGTCTATGTGTCTGCCTGCCTGTCTGTCTATGTGTCTGCCTGCCTGTCTGTCTATGTGTCTGCCTGCCTGTCTGTCTATGTGTCTGTCTGCCTGTCTGTCTATGTGTCTGCCTGCCTGTCTGTCTATGTGTCTGCCTGCCTGTCTGTCTATGTGTTTGCCTGCCTGTCTCTGTATTCCTGCATGCCTGCCATCCTGTCTGTTTCTTTGTCTCTATCTAGCTATCAGTCTATCTATCTATCTTTTTATCTATCTGTCTGCCTACCTGCCTGTCCGCATATCTGTCTATCTATCTATCTATCTATCTATCTATCTATCTATCTATCTTTCTATCTATCTATCCGTCTACCTATCCGACCGTCTATTCATCTATCTATATGTCTACCGTACCTATCTATCTCACTCCCTCAGTTGCTTTTATTCCAAGAGGACAAGACACGCAAGTCTATAAATCATCTTTTGTCACCTGATTAAGAAAGTCCCTCGCGAAAAAAATAACAATCTAACACAATTTATCATTTTTTTATCGCCGAGATCAAAGAAACTTATCGATAGCCTTTTCAGACACGTGGCAAAGATAGAAGATAGAGAACAGTGAAGGCGAACAGTTCAAATAAATTATAGATAATACAGTTCAGATAAATTATAGATCGTTCAATTCAGATACATTTTAGATAAGGCAGAGCAGATAAATCATAGAAAATTCAGTTCAGATAGATTGTAGATAATTCAGATAAAAATCGAACTTATAAATCATCTAATTATTTTCTTTGTTTTATCATTGGATGGTTAGTTATATCTGCATGAATGATAGATAGATATCGAGGGTGAAATAATGCTGCTGCTGCTAATAATAATAATCAATATTATCATCACCATCATTGCATTGAATTAATAACGAGGGTATGACAACAACAACAATACTGGTAATACAACATCATCACCATCATAACTACAAGAGAAAACAGAATTATCAACATTAACCTCAATAACCACAACATCACTAGTAGCAGTGGAAGGAACAACAATAACAGCAGTAACAGCAACATCGCCACACCCATAACAAAAACGCAAAGAAAGGAAAGAGAGAGAAAGAGAAAGAGAAAGAGAGAGAGAGAGAGAGAGAGAGAGAGAGAGAGAGAGAGAGAGAGAGAGAGAGAGAGAGAGAGAGAGAGAGAGAGAGAGAGAGAGAGAGAGAGAGAGAGAGAGAGAGAGAGAGAGAGAGAGAGAGAGAGAGAGAGAGAAACGAGGGACCACCAATACAAACAGCAAAGCAACAGCAACAGAAACAGCAAGGACGCCAACAACAACAGCCTGCAACAGACGACAGCCACGGCAGCGAAGAGGCACGGGAGAGATTCGGGAAGATGCTGTCGACTAAGATGCTCTGAGATGCTGGAAGCTGGAGACAAAGATGCCTTCGGGATAAACTTGTAGGAACGCCCACTGGAACCGAGGAGGAAAAAGAACTTTTTTGGAAAGTTTTGGTAGTCGGGCAAAGTAGGGTGTGTGTGGGGGGTGGGGTGGGGGTGGGGGGCAAGGGGAAGGGGGTTGAGGATTAGGGTGTGGTGGGGGAAGGGGGGGAAGAGGAGTAGGCAGAGGGGCAGGAAGAGGAGAGTGGGGGGGGAGGGAGGCGTTAGGTGGTTGGGATTTTTCTTTGTTCCAACTCCACCAAATGTAAGTTGAAACGAGGGAAAGAGAGAGAGAAAAAAAGATAGAAAGAGAGTGAGAGCGAGAGACGGACAGACATACATACATAAATATATAAATGCATACAGACA